>NC_045976.1:7046473-7306473 GCF_010909765.2 Amblyraja radiata | reverse complement strand
GTATTCTGCGCAAGATTCCAGCATCTGCAGTTCCTTGTGTCTACAATGCGTTCAGTGATGTGTATCACTGAGCACTCTCAGGATAAGGGCCCCTATTAGACTTTACATTAGGCTTTAGCGATACAGCGCGGAAACAGGCCCTTCAGCCCACTGTCCGCTCTGACCAGCGATCACCCCTGCTCAAACCTACACACACTCGGGACAATTGTTACAACTTACCGAAGCCAATTAACCTGCATACCTGTACGTCTTTGGAGTGTGGGAGGAAACCAGAGCACCCGGGGAAAACCCACGCAGGTCACAGGGAGAACGTACAAACTCCGTACAGACAGCACCCGTTGTCAGGATTAAACCCGGGTCTCTGACGCTGCGAGGCAGCAACTCTACCATGCCGCCCCTAAAGGGATAAACGATGTGTAGATACCTGCAACTTTTTCAGCAGCGCAGCCTCTGTGTTCCCTTGCTTCGATTGTTTTGCTTTCCAGAATTGTTTCTGGGCTGAGTAACGGTTCATGGGACACACCTTGAAAAGGCAGTCTGATAAAAAGAAAACAGAGAGACGTTCAGAAATTTGGAGGTCAACATAGAGAGACTAGCTTTCACACCGCAAACTGGATGTAATGCAATGAATGAATCAGAGAGCGCCATTTGCATGATACAGACCAAACGGATATATATCGCCATATCGATCGGGAAATAGCAAACCTCTTAAAAGTTCATTTGGAAATTGACAAGCAGAAAGAAAAGCTGTTTTGTAAAAAAACAAGTCTAGGAAAAAAAAAATTCCATGTAACCTCCCTGCAGTAATCAGACACCATTGTTTCTTAAGAAACGTGTTTATCCATGGGTGGCCATTGAAGCCATTGCTTCTATTGACACGTTGTACAACATTCAATGGAACAATTTACCACACAGTCTTCAGTATTTTTAGCTTGTAGTAACAACCATAAACATAGTGATATTCGAGGAACAACATTGTTATGGTGAGTCGGAAACTCTCTAGCCCCCGGCGCCCATTGACATGATTGTTCAGTTTTGTTTAGAGATACAACGTGGAAACTTAAGGTCATAAAGTCGCAAGTAAAGGCCGAAGGGCCTGTTTCTACGCTGTATGACTCTCATCAGTGGTTTGGTCAGACAAAGTTTAGAGGAGCACCACACAGTACAGGAAAAGCAGAGGATTTAAGGGAGGTCATTCCAGAGTGCGGGGCTTCAGAGGCTAAACGCACAGCTGGCAGCTGTGGAGGAACTGAAAGGGGAAGGATATTCCTCCAGTACTATTGCAAGGGCACAGAGATTTGAAAGGCTTATCAGGCCACAAGGAAGTGGACCAATGCTGGTCTCAGAAACTAGCAGGAGGATAGTAGATGCAGTCACCTTGAGCAAACATGCCCTTCGGCCTAACTTTTCCATGCCCACCAAACTGGTCCAAACTGCCCGCGTTTGGCCCATATCCCTCTAAACCTTTCTTATGTGTAGGGAGAAACTGCAGATGCTGGTTTACACCGAAGATAGACACAAAATGCTGGAGTAACCCAGCAGGACAAGCAGCATCTCCGGGGAAGGATTGGGTGACATTTCGGGTCAAGGCCCTCTGTCCATTTCCTTATCCATGTACCTGTCCAAATGACCATAGGTACCAGCCTCAGCAGCCTGCGATAAACAAATGCTCACAACTACAAACAAATGCTCAAAACAGCTGGGGGATTTGCTGCCTCACCGCGCCAGAGACCCGGGTTCGATTGTGACCCTGGGTGCTGTCTGTGTGGAGTTTGCACGTTCTCCCTGTGACCGCGTGGGTATCCTCCGGGTGATCCGGTTTCCTCCCACATCCCAAAGACGTGCAGATTTGTAGGTCGATTTCAGATCAGAATATGTTTGTTTGAATCGTAGGTGTTATTATGGTTCAGAGAGACACTCATACACAACATGATGGAAGACCAGGCAGTCTGTTGGGCTAAGATGGATTTTATATTTTTACTAGACTAAGTGGGACTAAGGCCTGGTCCCCCCAATGCAACCCGTCCCCCAATGCAATATTCCACCACTCACTTGCTTCCCCCAAGCAACCCGTCCCCCCAAAGCAATGTTCCACCACTCTGGGGAGGGGGGGTGGGTGGGGGAGCGGGGTTTGGGGGGAAGGGGTGGTGTGGGGGAGGGGGGCTATGGGGGAGGGGGTACCTTCAAAACCTTCATAACTTTTGTATTGTTTCACCGATCAGAACAAAACTTATTTGATGCAGCAGAGAATGGTGAGTAAGGTGGCGAAAAATCGTAGCGCTATGGGGGGTCGTTTTTGCTCAAATGTATTTACAATGCAGACAGGAAGTGGTCAAGACGAGAGTTTTAGTAATATATAGATTATTTTATATTCTTATTTTATATTTATTTATGACAGAGAGAAGCCTCCTGTTCTATGCTAACTCCACATGGACCACTGCATTTTAGTATGTTTTAAAGTGTGTATTTTGTGTTTCTTCGTGTGTTTTGTGTGGGGGGTGGTGTGGGGGGGTAAGGGGGAAACCGCTTCGGTCGCCTCCTCCATGGAGAGGCGACTTTTTCCAGGTCGTCTCCCCCATGGCCTAACATCAAGGATCGACGCGGCCTTTCCCGGAGACGCGCCCGGGGCTTCAGCGGCGGGCGCAGCGTGGACTCTCGGCGTGGAGCGGGCGACCCTCGCTGGGGCTCGCTGGAGGGGATCGCTCCGTTTCGCTGGCCCAGGGCAGCCGGCAGCCTGAAGTCGCAGCCTGAAGCCGCGGTCTGCAGAGCTCCAGCTGGTGCGGCGTCTACAGCCTCGTGGGGGACCCGGGGGAAGAAGAAGCCATCACTGCCGGCCCGCGGCCAACTTCTACCGCGGGTGCGGCATGGACTTACCATCACCCCTGGAGGGGAGCTTCGACCGCCGGCCCTGCAGTCTACGGTGCTTCTGGCTGCGGCGGGGACTTTAAATCTGGACCACCGGCCTGCGGCCTACAACAATCTAAAGCCGCGGTCTCCGGTGAGGAAGAGCCGATCCTGGACTGACTGGACTCTGGTCCTGTACACGGGGGGGAAATGGAGGAGGACTGGCCAAATTTTTGTGCCTTCCACCACAGTGATGAATGCTGTGGTGGATGTTTGTGTTACAGTTTTATTGTGTGTTCTTTATTATTGTACTGCTGCTGACAACCCAAATTTCCACCAACCCTGGTTGTGTGGCAATAAATTATATCTATCTATCTATCTATCTATCTATCTATCTATCTATCTATCTATCTATCTATCTATCTATCTATCTATCTATCTATCTATCTATCTATCTATCTATCTATCTATCTATTGCGCCGCAAGGAACAGGCCCTTCGGCCCACAATATCAGTGCCGGACATGATGCATCACTTATCCACTTGCACATATCCAATATCCCTCCATTCCCTGAATATCCGTGTGCCTAAAATAAAGTCTGTTAAATACCACTAACGTAAATGCCTCCACCGCCACCCCTGGCAGCGCGTTCCAGGCACCCACCACCCTCTGTGTAAAAAGACTTGCCCCGCACATCTCTTTAAACTTTGACCCTCTCACCAAGTATTTGACATTTCCATCGTGGGGGAAAAGGTTCTGACTGTCTACCCTGTCTATCTTTGCCTCTCGGAATTTTATATACTTCAATCAGGTCTCCCCGCAATCCAGAGAAAAGAATCCAAGCCTGTCCAACCTCGCCCCAGTAGCTAATACCCCTCTAATCCAGTCATCGTGCTGGTAAACCTCCACTGCATCTGCTCCAAAGCCTCCACATCCCTCGAGTAATGGTGGTGACCAGAAGTGCCCGCATCTGAGAGAATGCCTCACACAGCACAGCTCTCCCTCAGTGAGAAGCCATGTCTGATACACTGTGGTCGGTCTCTGTGGTCCCCTTGTTGATCTGCTGCACTGTTCCTTCACACTGGCACTTTTTTCAAAGCTGTGTAACATTCTCATTATCGCAAGACCCAACGCAAACCTCATCTGCATTGAGATTTTCAACTTAAGCCTGAAAACAAATTTCTTTGTATTTTATTTATTTTTAATTTTTATATATATTATTATATTATTTTATATTTATTTATTGTCCATGTTCATAAGCGATAGGAGCAGAATTAGGCCATTCGGCCCATCAAGTCTACTCCGCCATTTAATCATGGCTGTTCTATCTTTCCCTCTCCACCCCATTCTCCTGCCTTCTCCCCATAACCCCTGACACCCGTACTAATCAAGAACCTATCCATTACTGCCTTAAAAATATCAATTGACGGCCTGCACAGCCATCTGTGGCAATGAATCCCACAGATTCATCACCCTCTGACTGAAGAAATTCTTTCTCATCTCCTACTCAAAGGAACGTCCTTTAATTCTGAGGCTGTGGCCTCTGGTCCTAGACTCTCCCACGAGTGGAAACATCCTCTGCACATCCACCTTATCCAGGCCTTTAACTGATCGAGACACAGTGAAAAGCTTTTGTTGCACGCTAACCAGTCAGCAGAAAGACAATACACGATTACAATCTAACCATCCACAGTGATAAAGGGATTAACGTGAATAATTTTTAGTGCAAGGTAAAGCCAGTAAAGTCAGATCAAAGATAGTCCAAGAGACACCAATGAGGTCGATAGTAGGTCAGGACAGCTCTCTGGTTGTGGTACGATGGTTCAGTTGAGAACAGCTGGGAAGAAACACCTGTATTTGGAGGTGTGCGTTTTCTCACTTCTGTACCTTTTTCCCGATGGGAGAGGGGAGAAGAGGGTGTGACTCGTCACGGAAGTCACAGAACCACCCTATTACTAACCTGATTGTGTCTTTTGAGGAGATGACGAAGGAGATCGATGAGCGCAGGACGGTGGATGTTGTTTACTTTGGTTTAGTTTAGAGATACAGCGCGAAACAGGCCCTTCAGCCCACCGTGTCCTCGCCCACTCATTAACACTATCCTATACACACACACTAGGGAATTTAATATAGAGAAGTGTGAGGTGTTACATTTTGGGACGTCGAACAAGGGCAGGATCTACACAGTAAATGGTAGGCCTCTGGGTAGTGTTGTAGAGCAGAGGGATCTAGGAGTGCAGGTGCATGGTTCCTTGAAGGTCGAGTCGCAGGTAGATCAGGTGATCAAAAAGGCTTTTGGCACTTTGGCATTCATCAGTCAGAGTATTGAGTATAGAAGTTGGGAGGTCATGTTACAGTTGTATAAGACGTTGGTGAGACCGCATTTAGAGTATTGTATTCAGTTCTGGGCACCATGTTATAGGAAAGATATTGTCAAACTTGAAAGGGTTCAGAAAAGATTTACGAGGATGTTGCCAGGACTAGAGAATGTGAGCTACAGGGAGATGTTGAGACGGCTGGGTCTCTATTCCATAGAGCGTAGGAGGATGAGGGGAGATCTTATAGAGGTGTACAAAATTATGAGAGGAATAGATTGGGTAGATGCACAGAGTCTTTTACCCAGAGTAGGGGAATCGAGGATTTAATAGGAATCCGAGGATTGAATAGGAATCCGAGAGGTAACCTTTTCACACAGGTGGTGGGTGTATGGAACAAGCTGCCGTTGGAGGTAGTTGAGGCTGGGACTATCCCATCATTTAAGAAACAGTTGGACAGGTACATGGATAGGACGGGTTTGGAGGGTTATGGACCAAGCGCAGGCAGGTGGGACTAGTGTAGCTGGGACATTGTTGGCCGGTGTGGGCAAGTTGGGCCGAAGGGCCTGTTTCCATACTGTATTAATCTATGATTAATTTACATTTATACCAAGCCAATTAACCTACAAACCTGTACGTCGTTGGAGTGCGGGAGGAAACCGAAGTCCTCTGGGGAAACCCACGCAGGTCGCAGGGAGAACGTACGAACTCCATACAGACAGCACCCGGAGCCAGGATCGAACCCAGGTCTCTGGCGCTGTAAGCACTGCGAGGGGGCAACTCTGTCACTGCGCCACCGTGCCGCCCTACATGTTGTGTACATGGATTTTAGTCAGGCGAAAAATAAAAAAGTTATGAGATCTTGAAACCTTGAGATCCTCTCGCCTGTCAATCACCGCGATGAAGGTAACGCCCTTTCCGGGGGGGGGGGGGGGGAGGCAAAAAAAATCCCGGATGCCTGGACACGACTCAGTCACTCTGCAAGATTGTGAGGGAGAGGCCACGACTCTCATTCTAAGCTGTGAATCAACTGAACTGTGAGTCTACAATGTACTTGGTCTTATGGATTCAGAACTGGTGTACTGAGAGGACAGAGGGTTGTGGTGGAAGAGCAACATTCAGGCTGGATGGAGGTCTGTGACCAGTGGAGTTCCACAGAGATAGATCTGTGCTGGGACCTCTGTCGTTTGTGACATATAAATGACTTGGACGTAAACGTAGATGGGTTGGCTGGCAAGTTTGCAGATGACACTCCGTCTTGGGAAGATGTCAGTGAGGAGGAGGAGGTGGAGTGGAGGAGGGAGCGGTGGAGTGGACAGAGCGAGGGGAGAAGGAGGAGGAGGCGGCCTGAAGAAAGCGCTGTCCCCAGGGGCGACAACGTGAGCCGCAACAGCAACCATGGCTTTTTTTTAAAACATTTTAAATATTTATTTTATTAGAAGCAATTGTACAAAGAGAAAGTAATCGACATAACAGTTATACAATTTTCGTACTGCTTCAATTTTAACATTTTATAAACTAACAACTAAATCGGAAAAAAAGGAAAAAGGAAAAAAAGAGAAAGAAAGAAGAAAAGAAAAACCCCAGAACTAAAGAAGAAGTGAAAGAAGCGGAGATATATCCCACTACCCTTCCATACGCCCGCTCACCCGACCCTAGCGTCAGTTTTGAGTTTGTGTTCAACCATTATGTTGTTGAAGAAATTCAATAAAAGGAGACCATATTTTGGAAAATTGATATGGTTTGTCAGTCAAGACAAGCCTTATTTTTTCTAGATGTAGAGCCGCGGTCATTTCTGTGATCCACATCTTCACTGTGGGGACTGTTATCTTTTTCCAAAATTTAAGTATAATTTTTTTCGAAGTTATTAAACCATAGTCAAGGAAGCATCTTTGAGATATCGTTAGATTAGGGCAGCCCTCTGACATTCCTAATATTATTAGTTTTGAATCTGGCTCCAATTGAACACAACCGTGTCACTGGACCGTGCGGTGGGTGGAGATGGGCTCGCGGCATCGACACCTCATTTTAATGCGAAACGACACATAGTGCTGGAGTAACTCAGCAGACCGAATCAGTCTGATATAGGTTCCCGACCCGAAACATCACCTATCCATGTTCTCCAGAGATGCTGCCTGACCCGCTGAGTTACTCCAGCACTGTGTCATTTTGTGTATTAACCAGCATCTGCAGTTCTTTGTTTCAACTACATACAATGATAATCATTAACTCAGTGAAAGTGGACAATCGACAATAACGAACACCATTCCCCCCCCTCCCCACTCCCCTCCCCCAGGGTCTATTATACCGAGGGTTTACAGTATATAAAATGATGAGAGACACAAATAGAGTGGACAGAACCATTTCCTGTGGTTGGACGGACATAATAATCCTCGCCAACAGTCTCTGTCCCTTACTTCTTTGTTGTTTATTAGTATGTGTTAAATGTATGCGTTTAGTGTTCTTTAGCTTGTTTTATGTGGGGGTGGGGGGGGGGGTGGGAGTTGGGGAAACGTTTAAGAGCAGCTGCAGTGATCGCACCTGCCGGGCCGCAGGCTGAGAGATGCGAGACCTCAGCAAAGAGTCAACAGGAAAACGGCGTTGCCAGTTTCAGCTCCGTATCAGAGAGGGAAATCTGATTGTACAGTTCTCAATCTGCACACATCTTCCGCAAGCAGCACTAGGCTGACTCACCATAGCAGAGGCATAGAGTGATTGAGCGTAGAAACGGGCCCATCGGCCCAACCTGCCCACACCGACCAACATGCCCCATCTACACCAGTCCCACCTGCCTGTGTTAAGGGTTTGGACACGCTAGAGGCAGGAAACATGGTCCCGATGTTGGGGGAGTCCAGAACCAGGGGCCACGGTTTAAGAATAAGGGGTAAGCCATTTAGAACGGAGACGAGGAAACACTTTTTCTCACAGAGAGTTGAGAGTCTGTAGAATTCTCTGCCTCAGTGGAGGCCGGTTCTCTGGATGCTTTCAAGAGAGAGCTAGATAGGGCTCTTAAAGGTAGCGGAGTCAAGGGATATGGGGAGAAGGCAGGAACGGGGTACTGATTGGGGATGATCAGCCATGATCACATTGAATGGCGGTGCTGGCTAAGTGGCCGAATGGCCTACTCCTGCAGCTATTGTCTATTGTCTATTGTTTGGCCCATATCCCTCCAAACCTGTCCTATTCACGTATCTGTCTAACTGCTTCTTAAACACTGCGATAGTCCATACCCCAACTACCTCCTCCGGCAGCTCGTTGTGTAGAAAAGATACCCCTCAGGTTGCTATTAAATCTCCCCCCCTCTGGTTCTCGATTCCCCTACTCTGGACAAGAGGCACACACACACACACACAGCCAAGATTCACCATATATACTAGTCCCACCTTCCCACATTTGCCCCTATCCCTTTGAACTTTTAGAGTCAGACTCAGTGATACAGCGTGGAAACAGGCTCTCAGTCCCAACTTGCCCGCACTGACCAACATGTCCCATCTACACTAGCAAAATGTATAGAGCTGTGGAAACGCACACCTCCACATTCAGAGACAGTTATTTCTTAGCTGTCATCAGGCAACTAAATCATCCTACCGCAACTTGAAACATAGAAACATAGAAAATAGGTGCAGGAGGAGGCCATTCGGCCCTTCGAGCCAACACCACCATTCATTCATGGCTGATCGTCCCCAATCAATAACCCTTCTCCCCATATCCCTTGATTCCACTAGCCCCTAGAGCTCTATCTAACTCTCTTAAATCCATCCAGTGATTTGACCTCCACTGCCCTCTGTGGCAGGGAATTCCACAAATTCACAACTCTCTGGGTGAAAAAGTTTTTTTCTCACCTCAGTCTTAAATGGCCTCTGTGGCCCCTGGTTCTGGACTCGCCCAACATTGGGAACAGTTTTCCTGCATCTAGCATGTCCAGTCCTTTTATAATTTTATATCTTTCTATAAGATGCCCCCTCATCCTTCTAAACTCCAGTGAATACAAGCCTAGTCTTTTCAATCTTTCCTCATATGACAGTCCCGCCATCCCAGGGATCAATCTCGTGAACCTACGCTGCACTGCCACAATCATACGGATGTCCTTCCTCAAATTAGGAGACCAAAACTGTACTCAATACTCCAGATGTGGTCTTACCGGAGCCCTATACAACTGCAGAAGAATCTCTCTACTAGAGAGCAGTCTGCAGCTACTGTCTACCTCATTGGTGACCCTTGGCCTACCCGTGATCGGACTTTGCTGGCTTTATCTTGTACTAAACGTTATTCCCTTATCCTGTGTCTGTTCACTGTGGACGGCTCGATTGTAATCATGTATTATCGTTCCGCTGACTGGTTAGCACGCAACAACAAATATTTTCACTGTACCTCGGTACACTGAACTGAACTGAAAGTAGTCCCACCTGCCTGCGTTTGGCCCATATCCCTCTCAACCTAATGTTTAAGAAACAACTGCAGATGCTGGAACAATCGAAGGTGGACAAAAAATTCCGGAGAAACTCAGCGGGTGAGGCAACATCTATGGAGAGAAGGAATGGGCGATGTTTCAGGTCTCGACCCGAAACGTCCCCTATTCCTTCTCTCCATAGATGCTGCCTCACCAGCTGAGTTTCTCCAGCATTTTTTTGTCTACCCTCTAAACCTAATGTTTTAACACCAAAAAAACCCAGCATGTGGCAATTTCCACACCTCATTAGATTAAGCAGCACGGGAAAAGGATGCAAGGTTCCTAGTCTCGCTTCACCCGAGCAGCGCAGTAACAGAGGACTCTCTGAATCACAGGCCATTCCCAGGGACACACTCGGAGGCAGACCATCGACCCGGTGAAAGACGCTCTTTAGCCTGCCTGAAACTCGTTGGTCTCCCAGCAAAGCGAGACATCCGTCAGACCATAACGCAGACCAACCTCCCTTCCATTGACTCCACCTACACCTCACCTTGATCATCAGATTATGCTGCTGATCAAGGCCAGCAGCATAATCAAGGACCAGTCGCACCCCTGGCCACTCCCTGTTCTCCCCTCTCCCATCGGGCAAAAGGTACAGAAGTGTGAAAACGCACACCTCCAGATTCAGGGACAGTTTCTTCCCAGCTGTTATCAGGCAACTGAACCATCCTACCAACAACCAGAGAGCGGTCCTGAACTACTATCTACCTCATTGGTGACCCTCGGACTATCTTTAATCGGACTTTACTGGCTTTATCTTGCACTAAACATTATTCCCTTAATCATGTATCTGTACACTGTGAATATCTCGATTGTAATCACGTATTGTCTTTCCGCTGACTGGTTAGCACGCAACAAAAGCTTTTCACTGTACCTCGGTGCACGTGACACTAAACTAAACTCAACTGGAATGTTGCCAACTGGCCCGCTGCAGACCGCAGGAGTACGTGCTGAGGGACGTACTGAAGTCGGTGCAGCCAACGCCAAGGCCCTGTGGGGGAGGACCACAGTCTAGGGTCCCTCCGCTGCTGAACATTGAGGGGCAGAGTCCGGTGGGAACACCCCTCAAACAAGGGAAAGGATAACACGAGCAATACTGCATGCATAGACACATTGAATGTTTATTTTTCGTTTTTAGAGATACTGCGCAGAAACAGGCCCTTCAGCCCACTGAATCCATACTGACCAGCGATCTCCGCACACTAACATCATCCTATGCACACACTAGGGACAATTTACATTTATACCAAGCCAATTAACCTGCAAAACCTGTACTTCTTTTGGAGTGTGGGAGGAAACCGAAGATCCCGGAGAAAACCAACGTAGATCACGGGGAGAACGTACAAACTCCGTACAGATAGTCCCCGTAGTCAGGATCTCTGGCGCTGTAAGGCAGCAACTCTACCGCTGCGCCACCGTGCCGCCCATGCCACTGATTGTATTAAGAAGATAGACACACAATGCTGGAGTAACTCAGCGGGACAGGCAGCATCTCTGGAAAGAAGGAATGGGTGACGTTTCGAGTCGAGACCCTTCGTCAGACTTTAGGTTCAGACAGTATTAAGTGTTTTGCACGGTTTTTGAACAGTGTACATATTCAATTATGAGTAAAGTTTAATTTTGGGAAAATAATCTAATTCCTTGAAAAGGCAGCAGGCTGCTGCTGTTCTACGTGGATATCATTCATAGATAGGTCCAAAATGACAAAGCCATTTGTTACTTATTAAAAACTAAAACAAGTGTTACATTTTGGCAACATTTACAATGCTGTCAGCACCATGACCTTGTAAAATGGTACAGAAGTTAACGCCAAGGCTCTGCGGGGAAGGACCATTAGTTTAGCTTTTGTTGGATTATGTTGGAGATTTCAGTTAATACAATGTTTTATCAACTAAATTAAAATGACTGGAGGTTATTGTATCTTATCAGGAAGGGTGGAATTTTTCCAAATCAGTGGCCCTGAAGCAATATCCTAAATCCATCTGTTTGCAGCCACCAACCACAAGGAGGTTTTACATTGAACGGTGGCGCAGCAGGGGAGTTGCTGCCTTAAGGCCCTGTCCCACTTACGTGTCCTTGGCATGCAAATTACGCGACCTCGTGGTCACGTTGAGGCGCTCGGGCATCATATGGCCGCACGGGGCCGGTCCCACTGAGAAGCGCGGAGGGGTATGTAGTTGCGCGCGGCATCGCGCCGGGCTCCGAAATTTTTGTCGTGAACAAAATCTTCGCTCGCCAACGTCCTGTCGCGTAACTGACGGCCAAAGTGGGACAGGCCCAAGACCCTGGCGCGGTGCAACGTCTCACCTTCAACAGCAGCAGAAGCAGGCAAACGATCGCCGAACTCGGCCTGGGGCTCACGGCCATTGCGGTCCGGATCCGCCCACACTTCTACTCCCAGAGCAGGGCCAAGAAAATTGAAGATAGACACAAAATGCAGGAGTGACTCAGCGGGACCGGCAGCATCTCTGGAGAGAAGGAATGGGTGACGTTTCGGGTCAAGACCCTTCTTTTCAGACTGAAGAAGAGTCTCGACACGAATCATCACCCATTACTTCTCTCCATAGATGCTGTCGGTCCCGCTGAGTTACTCCAGCTTTGTGTCCATCTTCAAATGACGTCACGCGCTCCAGACGGCGGTGCGTACGCATGTAATCGCGCCTGACCTTCGCGGGATCGTCTCGGCTCAACGCGACCATGAGGTCGCATAATTTGCGTGCCAAGGACACGTAAGTGGGACAGGCCCTTTAGAGCACCGAGATCCGGTTTCGATCCCGACTACGGTTGCTGTATCTGTTCAGTTTGCACTTTCTCCCCGTGACCGCGTGGGTTTTCTCCGGGTGCTCCACTGTCCTCCCACATCCTAATGCGTGTGGGTTTGTAGGTTAATTGGCTTCTGTAAATCGTTCCCAGTGCGTGTAGGATAGAACTAGTGTACGGTGGTGACCAGTGTACACCTGGTTTCACAGTATCTCTAAACTAAACATACCTACAAGGCCATTCTGCCCATTAGAACCATGCTCTATCCTGATAGAGTAATCCTGGTTATTCTTTCCACCCACCCCCATTTCCGGTAGCACTACAACTTAAGGGGCTGTCCCACTTAGGTGATTTTTTAGGCGACTACAGGCTGTCGCCACATGGTTGCCGGGGTGTCGCCAAAAATGTAACACGTTTTATTTTTGAATAAGTATGGTCGTGAGTAGTCTCCTCAGTCGCCCAAAGAGTCGTAACGTCTTTCTGGTCGCCGCTGGATTTTCAACATGTTGAAAACTTTTCGGCTACAGTGGGTTTGACGCCAATGAGCGTAGCTTGACATCTCATGACGTAGGTGCTGTCGTAGGTTGTCGCCAGGCAACGTAGGTTGTCGGCGGTGCTGACTTCGGTGAATTCCATCGGCGACTACCTACGTCAACCGGCGACAGGTACCGGCGACTGAATTATCTTCAGTTGACTCCGACAGGGTCGTAGCCTGTCGCGGGTGGACGTATGTTGACTTCGGTTGTCGTAGGTTGTCGCCTGTGTGGTCGTAGGTTGTCGTAGGTGTGGTCATAGGTGGACGTACTAATGGGTCGCCGGTTGTCGGTAGCTTGCTGTAGCTTGACGTCGACTAGGTGGTAGGTTGTTGTAGACATTGTCATGGCGGGGGGGGGTCCAGTCCCCAGTTTATCGGCAACCTGCTACGGTTATGACAGTCGCCGGCAGTCGCCTAAAAAATCACCCAAGTGAGACAGGCCCATTACTCTCCCTGACATACTTATCCTTATTGCCCTTGATTTATTGCCACTTACTGACATGAGGGGTAATTTACAGCAGCCATTAACCTGCCAGCATGCTGTTGAACTCCCCCTCCCATTCCCACACTGACATTTCTGTCCTGGGCCTCCACCACTGTCAGAGTGAGGCCCACACACAAATTGGAGGAACAGCACCTCATATTTCGCTTGGGCAGCTTACACCCCAGCGGTATGAACATTTAAGATAGACACAAATGCTGGAGTAACTTCAGCATATAACCATATAATATAACCATATAACAATTACAGCACGGAAACAGGCCATCTCGACCCTTCTAGTCCGTGCCGAACACATAATCTCCCCTAGTCCCATATACCTGCGCTCAGACCATAACCCTCCATTCCTTTCCCATCCATATAACTATCCAATTTATTTTTAAATGATAAAAACGAACCTGCCTCCACCACCTTCACTGGAAGCTCATTCCACACAGCTACCACTCTCTGAGTAAAGAAGTTCCCCCTCATGTTACCCCTAAACTTCAGTCCCTTAATTCTCAAGTCATGTCCCCTTGTTTGAATCTTCCCTACTCTCAGTGGGAAAAGCTTTTCCACGTCAACTCTGTCTATCCCTCTCATCATTTTAAAAACCTCTATCAAGTCCCCCCTTAACCTTCTGCGCTCCAAAGAATAAAGCCCTAACTTGTTCAACCTTTCTCTGTAACTTAGTTGCTGAAACCCAGGCAACATTCTAGTAAATCTCCTCTGTACTCTCTCTATTTTGTTGACATCCTTCCTATAATTAGGCGACCAAAATTGTACACCATACTCCAGAATTGGCCTCACCAATGCCTTGTACAATTTTAACATTACATCCCAACTTCTATACTCAATGCTCTGATTTATAAAGGCCAGCACACCAAAAGCTTTCTTTACCACCCTATCTACATGAGATTCCACTTTCAGGGAACTGTGCACAGTTATTCCCAGATCCCTCTGTTTACCTACATTCTTCAATTCCCTACCATTTACCATGTACGTCCTATTTTGATTTGTCCTGCCAAGATGTAGCACCTCACACTTATCAGCATTAAACTCCATCTGCCATCTTTCAGCCCACTCTTCCAACTGGCATAAATCTCTCTGTAGACTTTGAAACTCTACTTCATTACCCGCAACCCCACCTATCTTAGTATCATCTGCATACTTACTAATCCAATTTACCACACCATCGTCCAGATCATTGATGTACATGACAAACAACAGTGGACCCAACACAGATCCCTGTGGCACCCCACTCGTCACTGGCCTCCAACTTGACAAACAACCATCCACCATTACTCTCTGGCATCTCCCATTCAGCCACTGTTGAATCCATCTTGCTACTCCACCATTAATACCCAACCATTGAACCTTCTTAACCAACCTTCCATGAGGAACCTTGTCAAAGGCCTTACTGAAGTCAATATACACAACATCCACTGCTTTACCCTCATCAATTTCCCGAGTAACATCTTCAAAAAATTCAAGAAGATTAGTTAAACATGACCTTCCAGGCACAAATCCATGTTGACTGTTCCTAATCAGACCCTGTTTATCCAGATGCTTATATATATTATCTCTAAGTATTCTTTCCATTAATTTGCCCACCACTGACGTCAAACTAACAGGTCTATAATTGCTAGGTTTACTCTTAGACCCCTTTTTAAACAATGGAACAACATGCGCAGTACGCCAATCCTCCGGCACTATTCCCGTTTCTAATGACATTTGAAATATTTCTGCCATAGCCCCTGCTATTTCTACACTAACTTCCCTCAATGTCCTAGGGAATATCCTGTCCGGACCTGGAGACTTATCCACTTTTATATTTCTCAAAAGTGTCAGTACTTCCTCTTCTTTGATCCTCATAGTTTCCATAGCTACTCTACTTGTTTCCCTTACCTCACATAATTCAATATCCTTCTCCTTGGTGAATACCGAAGAAAAGAAACTGTTCAATATCTCCCCCATCTCTTTTGGCTCTGCAGATAGTTGGCCACTCTGACTCTCTAATGGATCAATTTTATCCTTTGTTATCCTTTTGCTATTAATATAGCGGTAGAAACCCTTCGGATTTACTTTTACCTTACTTGCCAAAGCAACCTCATATCTTCTTTTAGCTTTTCTAATTTCTTTCTTAAGATTCTTTTTACATTCTTTATACTCCTCAAGCACCTCATTTACTCCATGCTGCCTATAACTATTGTAGATCTCCCTCTTTTTGGAAGAAAAGGAACAAGTGATATTTCGGGTCGAGTCTTCACCTGAAACATCACCCATTCCTTCTATCCAAAGATGCTGCCTGTCCCGCTGAGTTTCTCCAGCTTTTTGCGTCTCTTAGGTAAACCAGCATCTGCAGTTCCGTCCCACATGGTATGAATATCCAATTTCAAGTAAGCCTTGCATTCCCTCTCTCTCCGTCCCTCCCCCACCTTAGTCATCCTGCTAGTTTCACTGTTTGTATCCCTTCGTTATCACCTTTTCCACAGCCAACAATGGACCGTTGTGGGCTCCACCTTAACTTGGTCATCGGTGCCGGCTCTGATTTGGTCTGAACCTTTTCATACCTCTAGTTTCACTCTATACTGACTCTTAGAATGAAGAAGCGTCTTGGTCCGAAACGTCACCTGTCCCTTCTCTGCAGAGTTGCTGCCTGACCCGCTGAGTTACTCCAGCATTTTGCGTCTGGCTTCAGTGTAAACCCAGCATCTGCAGTTCCTTCCTACATGCTGTTGAGATGTCGGAGAGAACTGGAGGATGCCGAGGAAACCCACACGGCCATGGTGAGAACATAACATGCCACAGCAAAGCCCTCGGGGACTACCAGAACTCCGGCACTGCACCATTTGTGGCATCACAGTGCTAATTATGTCGCCAAATCTAAATAACTCACTCACGCTTCAACACACTTACGGTTTCTGCGTTGACAGAAACACATCCCTTTCTTTCTCCACGACCCAGACTACCGGATAAATGGGACCTGAAAGGCTGGCTTGTTAGTGCTTTAGCGAGAGGATTGCTAATGCAAGGCGATGTCTATCAAAACAGAATGATTTACTCACCTTACATATCAGCACTCACGGATCGCGGTCTTTAATGGAATTATACACTCTACCTCAAACATTGTTAGATAATCTCAGTGTTGGAATGTTTAAGAAAGACCTGCAGATGCTGGTAAATCGAAGGTAGACACAAAATGCTGGAGTAACTCAGCGGATGAGGCAGCATCTATGGAGAGAAGGAATTGGTGACGCTTCGGGTCGAGACCTTTCTTCAGAAGTGGCTCGACCCGAAACGTCGCCATTTCCTTCTCTTTATAGATGCTGCCTCACCCGCTGAGTTACTCCAGCATTTTGTGTCAACCCAGTGTTTGAATGGTTCTTTCATGCTGCTGATACTAAGGTGCAATGAAGATAGACATTCAGCAGTCTGAAGAAGGGTCTCAACCTGAAACGTCACCCATTCCTTCTCTCCAGAGATGCTGCCTGTCCTGCTGAGTTACTCTAGCATTTTGTGTCTATCTTTAGTGTAAACCAGCATCTGCAGTTCCTTCAAAAGGTTCAATGCATCTACATTTTAGAAAGTAGACTCGAGGAGATGCATCTGAAGAAACTCACAAAGTGCTGGAGGACAATGTGATCTCCCGGTTGCCAAACACTTCAACCCCCCCCCCTCCCATTCTCACATTGACCTTTCTGTCCTGGGCCTCCTCCACTGTCAGAGTGAGGCCCAATGCAAATTGGAGGAACAGCACCTTATATTTCGCTTGGGCAGCTTACACCCCAGCGGTATGAACATTGACTTCTCTAAATTCAAGTAACGCTTGCTTCCCCTCTCTCTCCATCCCTCCCCCATCCTAGTTCTCCGATTAGATCCACTGTCCTCCTGATTAAATCTGCACTGTATGTATGCCTCGTTGTCAACTTCCCCTCAGCCGACAATGAACCGTTCTACATTCTCCTTGAGCATTGTCCCCTTTGATCTCTCGTTTTCACACCTTACCATATTTCCATGTCCCCCCCTCCCCTGGCTCTCAGTCTGAAGAAGGGTCTCGATCCGTAACGCCACCCATTCCTTCTCTCCAGAGAAGCTGCCTGTCCCGCTGAGTTACTCCAGCATTTAGTGTCTATCTTAAAGCCCTGTCCCACGGTGCAGGTTCATTCCAAGAGTTCTCCCGAGTTTGCCCTGATTCGAACTCGGAGATTTACGGTAATGGCCGCTCGTCGGTACTCGGGGCTCTCGTGGACATTTTTCAACGTGTTGAAAAATCTTCACGAGTCTTCCCGAGCTTACCTGTCGTTAGCGAGTCTTCCCGAGTACCTGCCGTTAGCGTTACGAGCCTCTAAGAGACATCCCCGAGCTCCAACGTACCCGCTATGTTCATTCTCCGTGCTTACCACGAGTTTGATTTTTTTTAAACTCGGGAGAGCTCTTGGAATGAACTCGTACCGTGGGACAGGGCTATCAAGTGCTGGAGGAACTCAGCGGGTCACGGAATGGACAGGCAATAACCGAGTTGGGCCCTTCTTCAGACTGATTGTCGTAGGTGGGAGAAGCTGGAAGAGAGAGGGGCTGTGGGTTACGTCTCCGTTCCAGCTTTCTCCCACGGGAGGAGTGGGGTGTTGGCTCCAGCGCCTTCAAGGGCGGCTGCAGGAGGCACCCCCCAGGAATCAGGAGCGGTAGAGTGAGGAGAGGAGAGGGACATCGGGCCTACAGCAGTCAGGATCGAGGGCACTCCACGACTTCCAGCGAGTGGTCTCTGGAGACAAGGAAGAGGTGACGTTTCGGGTCGAGACCCTTCTTCAGGCTGAGAGTCGGGAGAGAGGGAAACGAGAGATATAGACAGCGATGTAGAGAGACATTAAACCAAATCAATGAAAGATATGCAAAATAGTAACGATGATGAAGGAGACAGGCCATGTTAGCTGTGGGCTCGGGGTCAGAAAGCATCTCTGGAGAATTTACCTGAGTTACTCCAGCTTTCTGTGTCTATCTTTCAACACGTGGACGGGGCTTTGGTTTGTTTGCATTTTTTAAATTTTAAACGGTGCCAAAATGGTGGCAACCGTACATTTGTGGGTAGTGCATTGTGCTGGGCACAGGTGACAATAATAGACCACTGAATTAGTCTGATGAAGAGTCCCTGTCCATTCCCTCCACAAACGCTGGATTTTCATCCAGCACTCTGTACTTGGCATTTTGGAAAAGACTGAGAACGGTAAATAAATAACAAAAGGAGGCGAAGTGAAAAAAAAACACAGGTGGCTTCGCCTTTGAAGTGATTGTGTGGTAATTAACTATTGTTCAGTTTGAATGGCTTCATGTAGACAATAGACAATAGACAATAGGAGCAGGAGTAGGCCATTCGGCCCTTCGCGCCAGCACCGCCATTCAATGTGATCATGGCTGATCATCCACAATCAGTACCCCGTTCCTGCCTTCTCCTAATATCCCCTGACTCCGCTATCTTTAAGAGCCCTATCTAGCTCTCTCTTGAAAGCATCCAGAGAATCGGCCTCCAAAGCCTTCTGATGCAGAGAATTCCACAGACTCACATCTCTCTGTGTGAAAAAGTGTTTCCTCGTCCCCTTATTCTTAAACTGCAGCCCTTGGTTCTGGACTCCCTCAACATCGGGAACATGTTTCCTGCCTCTAGCGTGCCCAAACCATTAATAATCTTACATGTTTCAATAAGATCCCCTCCCATCATTCTAAACTCCAGAGAATACAAGCCCATCTCATGTATCTGATGTTATAAATACCTCAGTCACATCAGACATCAGTCACATCAGACTCAACCTCTCCGCTTATTCAGGTTTATTTAATAAGATAAGGAAGCCTACATAACACAGCAGGTTAAAAAAAGCTTAATTAGTGTTAAAGTAAGGTTAGTGGGTCACACTTGCACTGTGTAAAATTCTTTGGTAAATAAAGATTGAGATCATAATGGGTCTGTCCCACTTAGGCGATTTTTTTAGGCAACTACAGGCTACAGCTGGTCGCCGGGAGTCGTCTCCTCAGTCGCGCAAAAAGTCGTAGCGTCTTTCTGGTCGGCGCTAAATTTTCAACATGTTGAAAAATTTTCGGCGACAATGGGTTTGACGCCAATGAGCGTAGCTTGATTTCTCCTGACCTAGGCGCTGTCGTCGGTCGTTGCCAGGATGACGTAGGTTGTCGCTGGTTTTTCGGCGACCTGCTACAACTATGACAGTCACCGGCAGTTGCCTAAAAAAATCGCCAAGTGGGACAGGCCCATTAGACATAGGAACAGAATTAGGCCGTTCGGCCCATCGAGTTTACTCCGCCATTCGCTCATGTCTGATCTATTTTTCCCTCTAAACCCCCATTCTCCTGCCTTCTCCCCATAACCTTTGACACTCGTACTAATCAAGAACCTGTCAATGCCCCTCTTCAGACAGGGGATCAGTTACCCTGACTCTCAGTCTGAAGAAGGGTCTCGACCCGAAACGTCACCCATTCCTTCTCTCCAGAGATGCTGCCTGTCCCGCTGAGTTACTCCAGCATGTTGTGTTTATCTTCGGTGTATCTGCAGTTCCTTCCTGCACCGATCAATACCTAATGACTTGGCCTCCACAGATTCACTGGCTAAATAAATTCCCCCTCATCTTCATTCCCAGTGCTTTTGGGCATTTTAAATCAAGAGTGATTTAATTTAGTGTTTAATGAAATTCTTACATGCTGCCGGTTTACAAGCACATTAACTGCAAGACTGCAAGTATCAATATATACTTTATTTAAATGTTTTATATTTTAATTAAAAAATGTATACACAATAAATTATCAGCTATTCTAGGTAAACCAGACCATGATCACGCAGGCTAAAGTTTATAGTAGAATCAAAGTGGTGCAATATGGCGAAGCGGTAGAGTTATTGCCTTACAGCGCCAGAGACCCAGGTTCCATCCTGACTTCGGGTGCAGTCTGCATGGAGTTTGTACATTGTCCCTGTGACTGCGTGGGTTTTCTCCGGGTGCTCCAGTTTCCTCCCACACTCCAAAGACATAGAGGCTTGTAGATTAATTGGCTTCGGTAAAAATTGCAAATTGCCCCTAGTGCTACTGATGGTGTTCGGGGATCGCTGGTCAGCGCAGACTTGGTGGGCCGAATGGCCTGTTTCCGTGCTGTATCTCTAAACTAAACCAAACTTGGGGGGGCTGGACTGTGGAATTTAGCTTAGTTTAGAGATACAGCATGGAAACAGGCCCTTCAGCCCACACTGGCCATCGATCGCCCGTTCACAACAGTAGTTCTATGTTATCCCACGTTCTCATCCACTCCCGACACAATTTACAGAGGGCCAATTAACCTACAAACCCGCACGTCTTCGGGATGTGGGAGGAAAGCGGAGCTGCGGCGCTGTCAACGGAACCACACCGTGCAGCCAGCAGGCTCCTTCCTCATTAACGAGCGCAATCTCCGTTCCCGATCTCGCGCTTTATAAGTAGCTCTTTTGTCACTGGTCATAAATCGTTTGGGATTCACAGCCCTGCAGAAGGAACCACAGTAGTGTGACAGCACTTCCTGGAAGAAATCCAAAAGGCCATGGTGTGGATGGGTTGGGAAATATAATCAGCTGTAGATAAAACAAGACAAACCGGCTTCTTGTAATTAACCAGTCCCTCGGAGTCCAGAATAAATATTCACCCACTTGACATTCCCTCTGACATAGGAGGCCACCATTTGGCCCATCAAATAGGATCATAGAATCATAAGACAGAAAGGCAGAGTTTTTAGGCCATTCGGCCCATCAAGTCTACTCCACCATTTGATCATGTCTGATCTGCCTTTCCCTCTCAACCCCATTCTCCTGCCTTCTCCCCATAAGCCCTGATACCCGTATTAATCAAGAATCTCTGCCTTAAAAATATCCATTGACTTTGCCTCCACTGCCTTCAGTGGCAGAATTCCACAGATTCACCACCCTCTGACTGAAGAAATTCTTCCTCATCTCTATTCCAAAGGTACGTCCTTTTATTCTGAGGCTGTGACCTCTGCTCCTAGATGTTCCCACTACTGGAAACAGCCTCTCCACATCCACTCTATCCGGGCCTTGCATTATTCAGCCGGTTTCAATGACATCCTCCCCCTCATCCTTCTGAATTCCAGCGAGTTCAGGCCCAGTGTCGTCGAACGCTCATCATGCATTCACCCAAGATCACTCTCGCAAACCACCTCCGGATCCTCTCCTGAGCCAGCACATCCTTCCTCAGATATGGGGCCCAAAACTGCTCACAAGACTCCAAATGTGGCCTCACTAGCACCTGATAAAGCCTCGGCATGACATCCTTGCTTTAATATTCTCGTCATCTCGAAAATGCATATTAACATGACATCTGTCCTCCTTACCACTGACTCAACCCGCAAATTAACCTTTTGGGAATCCTGCACCAGCACACCCAAGTTCCTTTGCACGCCCGATTTCTGAATCCTCTCCATTTAGAAAATAGTCCACGCCTTTAAGGAGTGGAGCCACTTTTAAGAAGCCAGACAACTTATAATAAAGTTTAGCGGGCATTTAACCTGCCGGTCAGTTTTCCTTGGTCCTGAAAACTCCAGTGAGCCGATCAAAATGCCCGGTCAGTGAAGGAGATTGCCTACGGCTGTCCTCGACTGCCTGTAACTACATACATAGCGACCCCACTCCACTGCACTACCAGTTCAAAAGAACCATGCCAACTAATTTTTCAACACGCTGAAAATGTTTCCGCGACCTAGCTGAGGCCGCGAGTATTCGGGAACTTCCCTCGAGCATGAAGGAGAGTTCCAGTGACCTCATAGGACCTCCTAGGACCACGTGTCGACCGTGCTGCGAGTTTGAGTCGAGGGCAAACTCGTCTAAACTCGCAGATTAGGTCGCCGCAGTGGGACAGCCCCTTAACGTGGTGAACCTCTGTCTCAATGTCAGCAAGATGGAGGAGCAAGCCTTTGACTTCAGGTAGCATGTTGGAACAAATGCCCCAATCAGCATCAATGGTCCCCAAGTGGAAATGGTTGAGAGCTTCAAGATCATTGACATTAATATTACCGAGGATCCATCGTAGAGCAACAACATTGATGAGGCAGCCTAGAAGGCACAGCAACACCTCTGCTTCCTCAAGAGTGAGGAAAGTCAGCATGTCTCCAATGAGCCTTGCAAATTCGACCAATATAGAAAGCACACTGTCATCTTCACAGTTTGGTTTGGGAACAGCTCTGCCCAAGACCACGAGAAATTGCAGAGAGTTGTGGATGTAGCCCAGTCCATCACACGGACCACACTCCCCACCACCGACTCCATCTTCACTTCACGCTGCCCCGGGAAAGCAGCCGACATAATCAAAGACTGTTCCCACCCCGGTCATTCCCTCTTCTCCCTGCTACAGGTTTGCAGGTTAATTGGCTTGGTATAATTGTAATTTGTCCCTTGTGTGTATAGGATAGTGTTAGTGTGCGGGGATCGCTGGTCGGTGCGGACTTGGTGGACCAAAAGGCCTGTTTCTGCGCTGTCTTCTTCAGTCTGAAAGAAGGGTCTTGACCCGAAACGTCACCAATTGCTTCTCTCCAGAGATGCTGCCGGTCTCGCTGAGTTACTCCAGCGTTTTGTGTCTATCTTCAATTTTCTTGGCCTCGCTCTGGGAGTAGGAGTAGGAGTGGGGGCGGATCCGGACCGCAACGGCCGTGAGCCCCAGGCCGAGCTCGGCGATCGTTTGCCTGCTTCTGCTGCTGTTTGAGGTGAGACGTTGCGTCGTGCCAGGGTCTTGAGCCTGTCCCACTTTGGCCGTCAGTTACATGGCAGGCCGTTGGCGTGCGAAGATTTAAAACAATTCTCAGGTCCGTGTGGGTGGCACGGTGGCGCAGCGGTAGAGTTGCTCGATCCTGACTACGGGATTAATTGGCTTGATCTAAATGTAAAAATCGTCCCGAGAGTGGGCTAGTGTTAATGTGCGTGGATCGCTGGTCAGTGCGGACTCGGTGGGCCAAAGGGCCTGCGTCTGCGCCGTATCTCTCAACTAAAAAACGAAACAAAACCATCTGAATCCAAAGCAAGGTGACCACTCTCTGAATAATGATGGGCGTCCGATACTTCCTCTATCAGCCAAAATAAGACCCCCCGTCACAATAGCAACAACAAGCTGACTGTAAATACAAAGATAACAACACTTAGATACGTGCCACTGTGAATATGCAGGAATGTGGGTGCTTTGGGAATGTGAGGTCGGTGAGACTTGGCTTCACTGATGGTGACATCGCAGAATGCTGGTGACCCAATAGACAATAGGTGCAGGAGGAGGCCATTCGACCCTTCGAGCCAGCACCTCCATTCAATGTGATCAAGGCTGATCATCCCCAATCAGTACCCCGTTCCTGCCTTCTCCCCATATCCCCTGACTCCGCTATTTTTAAGAGCCCAATCAAGCTCTCTCTTGAAAACATCCAGAGAACCTGCCTCCACCGCCCTCTGAGGCAGAGAATTCCACAGACTCACCACTCTCTGTGAGAAAAAGTGTTTCCTCGTCTCCGTTCTAAATGGCTTACTCCTTATTCTTAAACCGTGGCCCCTGGTTCTGGACCCATGTGACCCAGTTGCCGCCACCAAGTCTGGACTCCTGGAGATGTTTCTATGTACTGAATCTGTGATTGGTCTCGAGGGATTGCCTCCCCCTGCAGAGATGTATATGATCGGTTCGTTGGGGGTGTGTGTCTTTCTTCTCTTCCGTTTGCCCGAGGCTGCTGCGGGCTCGTGCGAGTGAATCCAAAACCAGCCCGCGGCGAATACTAAATAAAGAAGGGTTTGGACTCCAGTGTTGGATTCAGTGTTTTACTGAGCCAGACCAGGGAGGGTAAAAGACACCCTCCCTCCACGACATGCCTCACACCCTCCACGACATGCCTCACACCCTCACTGCAGCCAATAAGTCACTGCTGTTTTTTCTCTTCACCCTCATGAAGCAAGTAGGTCCTTTCGACACCTTGTAAAATTAGCCTATTCAATCCAAATGAAAAAAAATGTTGCACTCAACCTTCTATTGTTAATCCTTCTAATATATTTAACCACTCGCGCGCGGTCAAGTAGAATTGAACAAGCTACTTGACGCATTCAACCTTAAAAACTAATAGACTCTCACAGTCACAGGTAGAACTGCATCTGATGTTTCGTTTAGTCTAGTTTAAGATACAGCACGGAAACAGGCGCTTTGGTCCACCCAGTCCGCGCCGACCAGCGATCTCCGCACACGAAAGGGCCTGCCCCACTTGGGCATCATTTGCACGTCATTTACGCTACATCATTTACGTGTCACGACGCACGACACGCGCATGGCGTGCATTACGCGCGCATAGTGCGTGGTGACGTAGGCAGTGATGCGCGCAGCGTCCCAGGATTTTGGGATTCACAAAATGTTCGCTCGCCACCTGCGTGACGCGCAAATGACGCCCAAGTGGGACAGGCCCTTAACACTAATCTACACACATTAGGGACAAATTACAACATTACCGCTAATTAACCTACAAACCTGTACGTCTTTGGAGCGTGGCAGGAAACCAGAGCACCCGGACTAAACGCATGCAGGTCATGGGAAGAACATACAAACTACATACAGACAGCACCCGTCTCTGAGACCTCGTGGGTTTCCTCCGGGTGCTCCAGTTTTCTCCCACACGCTGGTTTGAGGGTTTGAGAAACAGGGAACTGCAGATGCTGGTTTACAAGAGAAAGACGTAATCTGCGGGTCAGGCAGCATCTGCAGAGAACATGGATAGTTGAACATGGTGCCAATCCATGTTCTCCACAGATGCTGCCTGACCCATTGAGCTATTCCAGCACGTTGTGTCCAGTTTTGTAGATTAATTGGCTTCTGTAAAATTGCCCCGAGTGTGCAGAGAGTGGATGCAAAAGTGAGCTAGTATGAATGGGTGATCGATGGTCGGCCTGGACTGGGTGGGCCGAATGGCCTGTTTCCATGCTGAATCTATCAATCGATCAATCTCAGGGATACCAAGACTATCGAGATGAATCAATTCTACATGTCCATGGCAACCAAGATGTCACACTCGTCCCCATGAGCCTGTGTTGTAGGGGATAGAACAGTGAGGGCTGATAACTAGTAAATAGGGATGTGGGTTGTGCTAATGTGGTGATGGGGAACCACAGAAAAAACATAACAGTGGTGACATGGAATGCAGCAGTGCCGATACCCACGTTGTAGGAATTTCATTGACAGGAGTGGAAACGACTACAAAAAATAGTAAACACTGCCCAGTCCATCATCGGCTCTGACCTCCCCACCATCGAGGGGATTTATCGCAGTCGCTGTCTCAAAAAGGCTGCCAGCATCATCAAGGACCCACACCATCCTGGCCACTCACTCATCTCCCCACTGGCTTCAGGTAGAAGGTACAGGAGCCTGAAGACTGCAACATCCAGGTTCAGGAATAACTACTTCCCCACAGCCATCAGGCTATTAAACTCAACTCATACAAAACTCTGAACATTAATAGACCACTATCTGTTTATTTGCACTTCATCTGTTTATTTATTCATGTGTGTATATATTTATATAATGGTATATGGACACACTGATCTGTTCTGTATTCATGCCTACTATGTTCTGTTGTGCTGAAGCAAAGCAAGAATTTCATTGTCCTATCTGGGCCACATGACAATAAACTCTCTTGAATCTTGTTATAGCGTGCACCTTTCCATCATTGTAACAGAAAGCTGTCAACTAGTTTAGTCGGCACGGTGGCGCAGCGGTAGAGTTGCTGCCTTACAGCGCCTGAGTCCCGGATTCGATCCTGACTACGGGTGCTGTCTATACAGAGTTTGTAATTTCTCCCCGTGACCCGCGTGGGTTTTCTCTGGTTTCCTCCCACACTACAAAGGCGTACAGGTTTGTAGGTTAATTGGCTGTAATGTCCCAAGTGTGTGCAGGATAGAACTAGTGTATGGGGGGATTGCAGGTCGGTGTGGACTCGGTGGGCCGAAGGGCCTGTTTCCACAATGTATCTCTAACCTAGACTAAACTAATAGACAAAACTGAAGGTTCAGATTTATTATTGTTATGTGTACCGAGTTAGTATGAATAACTATTCAAACAGATCAGACACACCGTACACAGATACAATCAGTTCAAACTCAAATACAGTGGATAAAGCAAAGGGGAAGATACAGAGTGCAGAATATAGTTCTCAGCATTGTAGCGCATCAGTTCCAGAGACAAAGTCCAATGTCTGCAATGGGGTAGAGGTGAATCGGACAGTGCCCTAGCTTCTAGCTTATGGAAGTTGCCTGATAACAGAGGGGAAGAAACAGCAGCACCAGGCAACAGGGCGGGTTTCAGCCATAAAGTAGCACATTTATGCTTTCTTGAAGTCGTACAACACGGAAACAGGCCCTTTGGCCCAACCTGGCCATGCCAACCAAGATGCCCCATCTACACTAGTCCTACCCACCTTGTTTGGCCCATTTCCCTCTAAACCTTTCCCATCCATGTACCTGTCCAAATGCCTTTTAAGTGTTATCTTATCTGCCTCAACTACCTCTATTGACAGTTTGTTCCGTATGCCCACCTCCCATCTGTGTGAAAAAGTTGCCCCTTAAGTGCATATTAAATCTTTCCGAAGATAGACACATTCCTCCTCTCCAGAGATGATGCCTGTCCCGCTGAGTTACTCCAGCGTTTTGTGTCTACCTTCGGTTTAAACCAGCATCTGCAGTTCCTTCCTACATATTAAATCTTTCCCCATTCACCTCAGACCTATTCCTCTGTGTTTTGGTTCTTCTCCTCTGGTAGCAGTTACCCCATCAATTCCCCTCGTGCTTTTATACGCCTCTATAAGATCACCCCTCAACCATTTACACTCCAAGGAATAGAGTCACTGCCTGCCCAACCTCTCCTGATAGCACAGCCCCTCAAGACCTGGCAACATCCTTGCCAACCTCCTCTGCACTCTTCCCAGCTTAACAACCTCCTTCCCACACCAGGGTGACTAAAACCAAACACCATACAAGTCCACCATCGATGTTCTAACAACCGGTGGTCCGGCACCTTCTTTACTCCGGTCAAAATGTCGAGAGAGCACTTGAAACCTCCCCCGGAAGTCCCTTGTGAAAATCTGCTGCCTGGTCTGATGAGGTGAGGTGGCCGATCTCCACCTCATTGGGGTTTTCGTGCCCGATCGGTGGGTCGGATTTGCTGCCGGCAGCCGCGGCACTGGACCATAGACCGGGCCAGAGCCAGCAGATCCCTTCCCATAGCCGGCACACCATTCCGGTACCGTTGGGGCTCCTCTCGGAGGCCGTGGCCTCTGTTGATCCGGCACAACCGCCGTCACTGCCTACGTCACCACGTACCATACGCGCGTCGTGACGCGTAAATGATGGCGTGTAAATTACGCGCAAATGACGCCCAAGTGGGATAGGCCCTTAAGGCGGCAACTCTACCACTGCGCCACCGTGCCGCCGCACAATAGAGCAGTAGATACTCTACCCGTTCGAAATTGGAATGTGGGAGGATCAATAGGGTTTACAACCACCTCTGAAGGCCTGGTCGCCATTTTGAAGGGGTTGAGCATCGAAATGGCGATACACTGAAGCGCAGCCACTCTGCCGGGTCACTCACCTCGGAATTTCTTTGGTGGGTTGGTCAAGTCTCCGGCATCCGGCTGCACCACGCACCTGTCATCCACCAACCTGCAAGGGAAAGTCACTTCAGTTAGCTCACACTAAGCAGGGCTCTCGCTTAACTTTTTTTCCCTGTTGCCAGCCGGGCAACCGTGGCAGCTTTTTAGGTTGCCAAATGACAGCTTAGGTGGTCATTTAAGACGGTTTGCATGACGCGTGCGATAATGTGCTCGGACGAAGTGCGTAGTTACCAGTCGGAATTATACTCAATGAAGCATTCACATATTATTTCTGCTTCAAATAAAGTCACAAACTAAACATTCACCAATCAAGACATGATATATTCCACAATGACATGCAGCAAAATTATAAGACAGTATCTCAACTCTTTTTACACATTGCAATTAATGCAATTTCTATTAGTTCTTTCCACTTCCAAACAAAAATGTGGTTGAATTATTCAGCATATGATCAACCTGTGTGAATAAATCCTGGACCATGGTAACATAATAATAATAATAATACATTTTATTTGTGGGCACCTTTCAAAAGTCTCAAGGACACCTTACAGAGATTAACAAGAATAATAAAACATATAATCGGAATAAAATAAATAATAAAGACATCACCAAAACACAGATTAAAAACAGAATTCAATCCAAAGACATAAAATCAAAAACACAATGTGAAGAGAGAGCAGTGGCAGCTAAAGCACGCCAGATGGAGGAGAAGTGCAGGATGGATGGGAAAGGGGTAAGTACAGGGTGAATTGGGGAACCAGTGTAGGATGGATGGGGGAGGGGGGGGGTGGTGGCAGGAGAATCAATGTGAGGTGGATAGGGTGATCAGCTCAGGATAAATAGATTGGGGGTGGGGGAGATGGGGAGGGGAGCAAATGGGATGTCAGTGAGGACTGAATAGAGGCGGGAATGGGGATCAGTGCGGGATGTAGACGAGGGGTCCCAGGATAAAGAGTGGGTGGGGTGGAGGGGGCGTACAAGGGAGAGAGAGAGAGAGAGAGAAGGGGGGCGAGGTATGGAGGAAGGAGGGTCAGCGCTCCTTGGACAACATCGCCCGCTGCCTTGGCTGTAGGGAACTCCTCGCCACCGCCTCCCTCCTCCGCCAGCCAACAGCAAGGTGCGGGGCCGAGCGGTGCAGCTCAAAGATCCTATAGCTAAAGGATCTATGGTGCAGCTGCTTCAGAAGTGTCGGAGCGAATGACGGGTCCCGCACAGCAGCAGCAGCAGCAGCGGCTTCATCACCTCCTCCTCCCTGATAGCGGCTGCTGCCTGCAAACCCGCTAACGGCGCACTTTCAAAACAAACCCTCCCGCACGCTGAGGCCTCCCCCTCCCTCCCTCCCTCCTCCCGGCGTCGGCGTGCGGGAGGGTTTGTTTTGAAAGTGCGCAGTTAGCGGGTTTGCAGGCAGCGGCCCTTATCAGGGTGAGTGGGGTGCGGGAGGAGGAGGAGATGGAACTGCTGTTCGGGGCCCGTCATTCGCTTGGACCCTTCGTCACCCCGCATCTAGCATCTTTCCCACGCAATACAGCCGTCACCACCGACACAAAACATCGCGTTCCTTTTCCCCAGAGATGCTGCCTGACCCGCGGAGTTACTCCAGTTTTTTGTGTCTATCTTCGGTACAAACCAGTATCTGGTTGCCAAGCAGGGCAAAATGATTCGCCATTTAGGTTGCCCGGCGGCGCTTTGAGTGGTCAATGGCACCCGGGCAACCGTTAATTTCGAGCCCTGCTAAGCCACACAATGTTACTCTCGAGATGTAGCAAACATCAAGACAAACATTTAATATGCTACTCAGAAATGATTCACGATAATAAAACTAAACTAAACTATGGTGAAAAGTCCTTCAGGTGTGCTAACAATCAGGTAAATGGTTGGACTAGTTAGGCTTATTGTCCTGTGTACTGAGGTACTGTGCTAACCAGTCAGCAGAAAGACAATACGTGATTATAATCGTGCCGTCCCACAGTGTACAGATACATGATAAATCCAGTAAAGTTCGATTAAAGATAGTCCGTGGGTCTCCAGTGAGGTAGATGGTAGCTCAGGACCGCTCTGTAGTTGGTGATGGGATGGTTCAGTTGCCTGATAACAGCTGGGAAGAAACTGTCCCTGAATCTGGAGGTGTGCGTTTTCTCACTTCTGTACCTCTTGCCCGATGGGAGAGGGGAGAAGAGGGAGCGACTGGGATCAGGCACGGAAATCGATGTCCAAATGTGTGGGGGGGGGACGCAATTTCTTGGCGGCCACGCGCGCACATGCGCACACACACACGCGAGGCTTCGGCCGCGGGCCCTGTGGACGGTAATATCGGGAGCTGACCTGGTTGGTGACCGACTCTGAACTCCAGCAACAGCAGCTTCGTCTGCCCCGAATTGTGGGGCTTGAATCGATCCGTTCACGGGGTCTTTCATCGGCCGGCGGGGGCTTCAACATCGGGAGCCTCGATCGCCTCGATCGCCTCGATGCAGCAGTTTGATTTTAAGCCTCGCCGGGCGATGAAAGGCCCCGCGAACAGGCCGAATTAGCCCTTAGAAAGCATCTGATAAAGTCCGGATTACAAAACATGGGGGGAATTGTCCCCCACCACTCAAAGCATGGAGGGGGCGGGGGATAATGTGCCCCCCACCCCGTTACCCCGCAGGATTTCCGCCCGTGCCTGGGATGATACTGGTCCTTGATTATGCTGCTGGCCTTGCCGAGGCCGTGTGAGGTGTAGATGGAGTCAATGGAAGGGAGGTCGGTCTATGTGTTGGTCGAGGTTGCGTCCACAATACGCTGCAATTTCTTGCGGTCTTGAATTGAGCCGTTTCCCAATCAAGCTGTAATGCATCCCGATAGAATGCGTTTTACGGCACATCTACGACAATCACCTTGGTTGCTTTTGACGCCATCCTTGTAGCAGCGAGGTTATTAACTAGAACAGCAAAAGTCTTGGTGCTGAAGATAAACACAAAATGGTGGAGTAACTCAGCGGGACAGGCAGCATCTCTGGAGGGAAGGAATGGGGGACATTTCAGGTTGAGACCCTTTTTTCCGACTGAAAGTCACGGGAAAGGGAAATGAGAGATATAGACAGTGATGTAGAGAGCTAAAGAACAATGAAAGAAAGATATGCAAAAAAGCAACAATGATACCGGCCATTGTTAGCTGTTTGTTGGGTGAAAGTGAGAAGGGGTCTTGGTGTTTCTTCACGTAACAATGAAGACTGTGCCCAAGTACCAGATACACTGAAACACTTGCTGGCTTCAATAACAATGTGATTCATTGATTGAATGAAAAATGGAGCATAGAAACAGGCCCTTCGTTCTGCTGAGCCCACGTCGACCGCTCATACTAGTGCTACGTAATCTATGATTAGTACGGGTGTCAGAGGTTATGGGGAGAAGGCAGGAGAATGGGGTAAAGAGGGAGAGATAGATCATCCATGATTGAATGGCAGAGTGGACATGATGGGCCGAATGGCCTAATCCGCCTCCTATCACATGACTGTATGATCCCATTTTTCCATCCACTCCCTACAAACCAAGGGCAACTTACAGAGGGTCGATTAACCGTCCTTGGGATGTGGGAGGAAACCGGAGCACCTGGAGGAAACCCACGCGGTCCAAAGTACCTTTCTAAAGGTATGTCCTTTAATTCTGAGGCTATGGCCTCTGGTCCTGGACTCTCCCACTAATGGAAACAGCCTCTCCACATCAACTCCATCCAAGCCATTCATACCGTTAGCATGTAAATAACACAAGCTCAGTTTAAAGATTAGTTTCTTGGAAGTCGCTCGGGAAACCTCATTATCTTCCTTTGAAGCCGCTATCTGTCCTTGGTCATAATCTGCGCTACCCGCTGCCCATGAATCACCTCCACACAGAGTGTATTGTACACAGTGGTGATAAGGTTCAAGGGCACACTGCGACATTCCGCAGAATACAAGGACACCATACCCAGGTCCCACACTGCACTCGGTCCAGGCCAGAAATCTCTGAGCAGCCGTGGGTGAAGAGGTCTACTGCCACTTTTGCTGACATACGTACGATATCCACAAAAAGCTGGAGTAACTCAGCGGGACGGGCAGCGTCTCTGGAGAGAAGGAATGGGTGACGTGTCGGGTCGAGACCCTTCTTCCTCCTGCACTACGTAACGATATTATTGTGAGAGAGAAAATATCGACACGAAATTCACGTGTTTGATGGCGGCACGGTGGCGCAGCGGTAGAGTCGATACCTCACAGATCGCCAGAGGCTCGGGTTCGATCCTGACCATGGGTGCCGTCTGAACGGAGTTTGTACGTTCTCTCCGTGACCTCGTGGGTTTCCCCGGGTGCTCTGGTTTCCTCCCACACTCCAAAAACGTACATGTTCGTCGGTTAATCGAAGGTGGACAAAAGTGCTGGAGAAACTCAGCGGGTGCAGCAGCATCTATGGAGCAATGGAAATAGGCAACGTTTCGGGCCGAAACCCTTCTTCAGACTTCGGGCCAAACGTTGCCTATTCCCTTCGCTCTGTATATTCCGAAGTAGTTCAGGAACTTCAGAACAATCGGCCAGGTCATGTTGTGCATCTACACTTCACACTGCCTTGGGACAGCAGCCAACATAATCAAGAACCACCCACACCCCGGCCATTCCGTCTTCTCCTCTCTCCCTGCGAGTGTCACAGAATTGGCATTTAGCCTGCGAAATGTCAGATTTCCTATCAGATTCTTAAAAAAATAGATAATATTTAAAAAATATTCTTGCATTCAGATACACTCTGTACTTTCCATGGAGATCTCCTCATTCTTGGCTGCTTTATGTGCCTCGGTTACATAATTCAGCAATTATGTTTACCGTATAAAGGTCCACTATGCTGGGAAAAGGCTCACGATTCTAATGGGAAACAATAGCATTAGCAGTTGCAGAGTTGGATAATAATGATGCAGGCCCGGCAGCATTGACAATCTTTGTCCCTTGCTTTCAAGGGAAGTGGAAGTCCGTGCCAAGAACAACACTTAGGACCCACCAGTCAATATGCGGCCTGCAAAACAAACGGCAGGAGGAACCCAGGGGTCAGACGGCATCTTTGGAAGGAAATGGGCAAACACAGCTTTGGGTTGGGACCCTCCTTCAGAATTCAAACAACTTGTACGGGGAAACAAGGAACTGCAGATTCTCAAAAATATCCCTCCGAAAGTTTCCTAGCGTCAAAGTATCTATTAAACGCTGTGATAGCACCCGCCTTAACCACCTCATCTGGCAGCTCGACCCATATACCCCCCCTCCTCTGGGTGAACGGGTCGCCCCTCAAGTTCTCGTTCAATCTTTCCCCTCTCACCGTAAACCAATGTCCTCTGGTTCTTCATTCACCCTAAGCTCGGTGAAACACTCTGTGGCACGGTGGCGCAGCGGTAGAGTTGCTGCCTCACCCAGAGAGTTGTGAATGTGTGGAATTCCCTGCCGCAGAGGGCAGTGGAGGCCAAATCACTGGATGGATTTAAGAGAGAGTTAGATAGAGCTCTAGGGGCTAGTGGAGTCAAGGGATATGGGGAGAAGACAGGCACGGGTTATTGATTGGGGACGATCAGCCATGATCACAACGAATGGCGGTGCTGGCTCGAAGGGCCGAATGGCCTCCTCCTGCACGCATTTTCTATGTTTCTATGTTACGGCCCCAGGGACCCAGGTTCCATCCTGACTACGGGTGCTGTCTGCACGGAGTTTGCACGTTCTCCCCGTGACGGACTTGGGTTTTCTCCAGGATCTCTGGTTTCCTCCCACACTCCAAAGGCGTACAGGTTGGTAGGTTAATCGGCTTGGTAAATTATAAATTGGTCCTACTGTGTGTAGGATAGTGTAAGTCTGTGGGGATCGCTGGTCGGCGCGGACTCGGTGGGCTGAAGGGCCTGTTTCCGCGCTGTACCTCTAAATGAAACTAAACTCACCCTATCTATTCCACTCGTGATCTTGCACACTTCCATATGATCACCCCCCTCAGTCTGGTTATCTCTTTGGTATTTGTGGGAAGTTGCAAAGAATAAGCTTGCTGCTACGTTTATCCATTGCCACAGTTTAAAGAACGTCATTAGTTGCAGTGCTGGAGTAACTCCGTGGGTCAGGCAGCATCTCTGGAGAACATGGATAGGTGATGGTCAGATCCTTTACTCACATGGAACTAGTTACATTTGGACTGGGACTGGGAGAGCTCCCTCAGCCCTCTGGCTCCTCCTCTTCCTTTCTCTTTTCTTCTTCCCCTTCCCCTCCCCCCCCCCTCCCCCCCCCCCCCACCCCACCAACCCTACATCAGTCTGAAGAAGGGTTTCGGCCTGAAACGTTGCCTATTTCCTTCGCTCCATAGATGCTGCAGCACCCACTGAGTTTCTCCAGCACTTTTGTCTACCTTCGATTTTCCAGCATCTGCAGTTCCTTCTTAAACAGAGGGAACAGGATTTTCTACTTCTAGAATTTTAACAGATTCTGGATTCTCAAATGGCCACAGTGGTATCTGAACCTGTTCTAAATCGTAAGCAGAATACAATGGGCTCTGTGGTGGCAAGGCACAGACCACGTTTTGGGTAGGGACTCTTTAGAGATACAGCGTGGAAACAGGCCCTTCGGCCTTCCGATTCCACACCGATCAGTGGTCACCAACACAATCCCGCATACACTGGGGACAATTTATAATTTTCCCAAAGCCAATCAACCTACAAATCTGCACGTCTTTAGAATGTGGGAGGAAACCGGAGCACCCGGAGAAAACCCACGCAGGTCACAGGGAGAAGGTACAAACTCTGTACAGACAGCACGTGTAGTCAGGATCAAACCCGGGTCTCTGGTGCTGTGAGGCAGCAACTCTACCGCTGCGCCACCGTGCCACCCATTTCTCCTTCTAAAGAAGCTATCGGTGTGTGCATTCCAGAGACATGCTGTGAGATGCCTGTACATGAGGTGTGCCCAACACAAAGGAGCAGAAGGGAAATGCTGACATGTTCACTTAATCCCGTCTGCACAGTAATAGATCAGTGATGCAGAGGCTTGTTTGCAGGGCAGGCCACACTGACATGGTGAATCATTCACAGGGGTGCGTTAACTCCAAACATCCCGACACAATTTACCTCTGTCAATACATCCACACTCAGATGCTGCAGCACTCCTCAAGTCTTTATTGTCATCTGTCCCAAACAGAACTATGACATTCTTATCTGCAGCAGCACAACGGAGTGAGTGTGTGTGTGTGTGTGTGTGTGTGTGTGTGTGTGTGTGTGTGTGTGTGTGTGTGTGTGTGTGTAAATATATGTGTGTGTGTAATTATGTATGTGTGTGTGTGTCTGTATATGTGTGTGTGTGTATGTGTGTGTGTGTGTGTAAGTATGTGTGTGTGTGTGTGTAAATATATGTGTGTGTGTAAATATGTGTGTGTGTGTGTGTTTAAATATATGTGTGTGTGTGTGTGTGTACATGTGTGTGTGTGTGTATACATGTATGTTTATATTTACATGCACACTGATATATACACACACACACATACATATATAAACACACACACACACATCTATGCACACACACACATATGTATTTACACTCATATACACGCATACACACATATACATACACGCACATACACACACACACACACATATATATATACACACACACATATACACACATATACACACACACCCATACACCCACACATGTACACATAGACACACACATATACACACACACACACATATAAACACACACATACACACACACACACATACACACGTACACACATACACACATGTATACATATATACGTACATACACACACACACACATATATATATATAGATCCCTTTGATGTAGTTGGCAGGCAGTCATGTAATCATACAGCACGCATACAGGCTGTTCGGCCCATCACACGTCCACTGCCCATGTTCCAACGTTTGGCCCATAGCCTTCTATGCAGAAGCAATTCAAGTTCTGGTCTCGAACTTTACAGCATTTGTTCCACTGCCTTCTATGCTTTGGCCTTTAAAGTCCTAATCCAGATGCTTCTTAATTGTGTGAGAATCACTTCCTCCACCAACCCCCTCAGGCTGTGTGTTCCTGATTTCAACCACAAGAGAATTCTTCCCGAGCGCCATTATAACCCACGTCGTTTTTACCGTAAACCCCATCCTCTGGTTTTAGGCACTTCTGCTTTGGGGAAAAACAGTTTGACTCTCTTCCATATGTATTTCATCATAATTTGCATACCATTACATTGCTTAAATTTGGGATTTAACTTAATTGTTTGGTACATTGGCCTTCATCAGTCAGAGTATTGAGTATAGAAGTTGGCAGGTCATGTTGCAGTTATACAAGATGTTGGTGAGGACGCTTTTAGAGTATTGGGTTCAGTTCTGGGCACCGTTATAGGAAAGATGTTGTCAAGCTGGAAAGGGTTCAGAGAAGGTTTACAAGGATGTTGCCAGGACTAGAGGGTGTGAGCTACAGGGAGAGGTTGAGCAGGCTGGGTCTCTATTCCTTGGAGCGCAGGAGGATGAGGGGTGATCATATAGAGGTGTATAAAATCATGAGAGGAATAGATCGGGTAAATGCACAGCATCTCTTGCCCAGAGTAGAGGAATTCAGGACCAGAGGACACAGGTTTAAGGTGAAGGAGAAAAGATTTAATAGGAATCTGAGGGGTAATGTTTTCACAGAGGATGGTGGGTGTATGGAACGAGCTGCCAGAGGAGGTAGTTGAGGACTGTTGCAATGTTTAAGAAACAGTTAGACAGGTACATGAATAGGACAAGTTTGGAGGGATATGGGCCAAGCGCACGCAGATGGGACTCATATAGCTGGGATATGTTGGTCGGTGTGGGCAAGTTGGGTCGAAGGACCTGTTTCCACGCAGTATCACTCTATGACTATGATTGGACAGTGTGAGTCAACGTAAATGTGGTGAATTTGCTTCTCTGGAGAACATGGGTAGGTGAAGTTTCGGATCTGACCTATTTTCTGACGGGGTGGCGATGGGACCCTTCTCTAGTCTGCAGGAAAGGTCCCAACCTCCAGCATTTTGTGTCCATCTTTGACAGCATTGAAACCGGTTAAACAATGGCCAGGCTGGAGCCTCCCGTTCTCTGTCACTCAACAGCCAGTTCTTAGAAGACTCTAGGTTCAGGAACAACTTCTTCCCTAACGGGTGTGTGTGTGTGTGTGTGTGTGTGTGTGTGTGTGTGTGTGTGTGTGTGTGTGTGTGTGTGTGTGTGTGTGTGTGTGTGTGTGTGTGTGTGTGTGTGTGTGTGTGTGTGTGTGTATATGTATATGAACTTTTTCATTTATTATATTCGTTATAGAGTACAATGTTTACACATTCTACTGTGCTGCTGCAAGTAAGAATTTCATGGCTCTGTCTGGGACCGAATAAAATACTCTTGACTCTCTCTCCCTACACACCGCTGCTGTCTCTGCCCACCACCACCCCTGGCAGCGCACTCCAGACATCCACTACCCTCTGTGAATCCAGCCCCTTTCCTGGTCCGAGAACACTAATGCAATTATCAAGAAAGCACATCAGCGCCTCTACTTCCTGAGAAGATTACGGAGAGTCGGATTGTCAAGGAAGACTCTCTCTAACTTCTACAGGTGCACAGTAGAGAGCATGCTGACCGGTTGCATCGTGGCTTGGTTCGGCAACTTGAGCGCCCTGGAGATGAAAAGACTATAAAAAGTAGTAAACACTGCCCAGTCAATCATCGGCTCTGACCTTCCTTCCATCGAGGGGATCTATCGCAGTCGCTGCCTTAAAAATGCTGGCAGTATCATCAAGGACCCACACCATCCTGGCCACACACTCATCTCCCTGCTACCTTCAGGTAGAAGGTACAGGAGCCTGAAGACTGCAACGACCAGGTTCAGGAATAGCTACTTCCCCACAGCCATCAGGCTATTAAACCTGGCTCGGACAAAACTCTGATCATTAATAACCCATTATCTGTTATTTGCACTTTATCAGTTTATTTATTCATGTGTGTATATATTTATATAATGGTATATGGACACACTGATCTGTTGTGTAGTAAATGCCTACTATGTTCTGTGTGCTGAAGCAAAGCAAGAATTGCATTGTCCTATACAGGGACACATGACAATAAACTCACTTGAACTTGAACATGATAGAAACATTGAAACATAGACAGTAGGTGCAGGAGTAGGCCATTCGGCCCTTTGAGCCTGCACCGCCATTCAATATGATCATGGCTGATCATCCAAAATCAGTTCCTGCCTCTTCCCCCATATCCCTTGATTCCGTCAACAAACTGATTGCAGTTTGCCTCTGAAACTTCCTGACATTCTCTGGAAAAGGTGCTGGAAAACCCATTCCTCCTGGATCCCGGGCCCTGCTTTCACTGCCGTTGCCCTGTGACCTCAACACAATAGCCTGCTGACAGCCAAGCATACGTTCAAATTGTGTTCAAAATGTTCAGCGGCCATGACTCACAATCAAAACACAAACGCCTCGCCCTCTCACAGCACCGCTGAACCAGAACTGGCCGCAAAATCAGAGCCTCGCAAACAGCATGTAATCCCCACATGACAACAGGCCCTTCGCCCAGTGATGTTTGTTTGTGTTGGAAGGAACTGCAGATGCTGGTTTACACCGAAGATAGACGCAAAATGCTGGAGGAACTCAGCGCGGGACAGGCAGCATCCTGGAGAGAAGGAATGGGTGGCGTTTCAGGTCGAGACCCTTCTCAGTGGCCAGATTAAACACCTTGCACCAGTACTGTGTGCCTGGTTTAACTAAAACATTTTAGTAAACCCTCACAATAACAGACCTCTGTGTAACGTTACCCAGTCCTTCTCTCCTCAGAAACATCACCTATTCCTTCTCTCCAGAGACTAACAATGAACCATTCTACATTTCCTTATCATCAGTCTGAAGAAGGGTCTCGACCCGAAACATTGCCCATTCCTTCTCTCCAGAGATGCTGCCTGTCCCGCTGAGTTACTCCAGCTTTTTGTGTCTACCTGCAGTTCCTTCCTGACCATTTTTAAGGTGGAGGTTGACAGATTCTTGATGAGCACAGGTATCAGGGTTTTGGGGAGAAGGCAGGAGAATAGGATTGAGAGGGAAAGATAGATCAGCCGTGATCGAATGGCGGAGTAGACTTGATGGGCCGAATGGCCTAGTTCTGCTCCTATCACTTATGAACTTATGACACCAAATGCTGGAGTAACTCCATGGGTCAGGCAGCATCTCTGAAGAAAGTCGGAGATGTTTCCGAATGAGACCCTTCTTCAGGCTGAGAGTCGGGGGAGAGGGCAACTTATCAGAGCCGGCACCGATGACCTAGGAAAGGTGGAGCCCACAATGGTCCATTGTTGGCTGTGGAAGAGGTGATAACGAAGGGATGGATGGATGCGAACAGTGGAACTGGTAGGACGGCCGGGATGGGGGAGGAATGGAGAGAGCGGGAATGCAGGGGGTTAATTGAAATAGAGAAATCAACATTCATACCGCTCTCCCGCGGGGCACATTCACACTCCATTAACATCTGAAACCTTGCAAGGTCACCACATTCCCCACTATTAAATCATTGACACTAATCTGACAGAGAGATATAACTTGCCAAGATACGATAAGGTTTTATGCCTTCAGAGCTTATTTGTGATCAAAGTAATGTCTCATTAGTTCGATCGAGCAGCAAATGCAAGCAAATAGGCAATTATCTGTGAACATTACCTCGCTATGGTTCTAATTTGGAGATAATTGATTGATTTAGTGTAGTCATAGAGTGATGCAGCGTGGAAACAGGCCCTTCTGCCCAACTCGCCCACACCGACCAACATGTCTCATCTACACTAGTCCCACCTGCCTGCGTTTGGCCCATATCCCCTCTAAACCTGTCTTATTGCCTGGAATGTCCAATTGTTTGACTATTTCGATTTTGTTGTTGTTATTTATTCCTATTTATGTCTTTACTTGTTCGGAACAAATAAACAAATCAAATCAAATCAAGTATGTACCTGTCTAATTGCTTCTTAAACGTTACGATAGTCCCTGCCTCAACTACCTTCGCCGGCAGTTCGTTCCATACACCCATCACCCTTTGTGTAAAAACCTGCCTGTGTTTGGCCTATTTCCCTCTAAACCTGTCCTATCCATGTACCAAAAATAAATCTTGGAACGTTCCACTAATTTGCCTATCATCAATGCGCGGGGTCAGGCTAACCTTCTGTTTCAGTTCAGTTTATTGTCACGTGTACCAAGGTACAGTGAAAAGCTTTTGTTGCGTGCTAACCAGTCAGCAGAAAGACAATGGATGATTACAATCGAGCCATCCACAGTGTAGATACATGATAAGGGAATAACGTTTAGTGCAAGGTAAAGCTGCATTCCAGGGAGAGTTAGATATAGCTCTTAGGGCTAATGGAAGCAAGGGATATGGGGAGAAAGCAGCAACGGACGGGGTACTGATTTTGGATGATTGGCCATGATCATATTGAATGGCGGTGCTGGCTCGAAGGGCCGAAAGGCCTACTCCTGCACCTATTTTCTTTGTTTCTATGTTTCCAAAGATCGATCAAAGATAGTCCGAGGGTCCCCGATGAGGTAGATAGTAGCTCAGGACCGCTCTCTAGTTGTGGTGGGATGATTCAGTTGCCTGATAACAGCCGGGAAGAAACTGTTCCTGAATCTGGAGGTGTGCATTTTCACACCTACACCTGTTGCCCGATGGGAGAGGGGGGAAGAGGGAGTGGCCGGGGTGAGACTCATCATTGATTATGCTGCTGGCCTTGCCGAGGCAGCGTGAGGTGTAAATGAAGTTCTCTGTGTTGCTCCAATCTTGGTACATGTGCTGCCAAAGCATACACAATGAACGAAGATGTCCTCACTAATTTGCCCACTCACTTCAAGCACAGTGCAGTGCAGTGTTATAAATTGGCTTCATATCTTCAGACAACACGGACAGAAATTTAACCTTCATTTTGTAAATCAACCTCATGTGAAGACTGGAGTTTTCACGGTCTGAATCAACAGGAAAAAAAAAATCACAAATCGAAGCAAATCTAATTCTCTCCCGCCTTAGTGTAAATGAATTCCAACTCCTGAACCCCTCACCATTCCTTCTCCCTCAGGTTCAGAGTTTAGAGTCATACAGCACTTAAACAGGCCCTTCGGCCCAACACTTCCATGCTGAACAAGGTGTCCCATCTAATGGGCCTGTCCCACTGAACGAGCTAATTCAAGAGTTCTCCCGAGTTTCCCCTGATTCGAACTCGGAGAATTACGGTAATAGTCGCTCGTAGGTACTCGGGGCTCTCGTGGACATTTTTCAACATGTTGAAAAATCTTCACGAGTCTTCCCGAGCTTACCGCGTTTCCCTAGTACCTGCCGTTAGCGTTACGAGCCGCTAAGAGACGTCCCCGAGCTCCGACGTACCTGCTACGTACATTCTAGGTGCTTACCACGAGTTTGATTTTTTTTTAAATTCGGGAGAGCTCTTGAATTAGCTCGTACAGTGGGACAGCCCCATAAGCAAATCCCATTGAACTGCTTTTGGCCCATACCCATCTAAGCCTTTCCTATCCATGTACCAGTGTAAGAGTCGTTTAAATGTTGTTATTGTCCTCCTCTGGCAGCTCCTTCTATACACCCACCACCCACCTGTGAAAAAGTTGCCCATCGGGTTCCTGTTGCATCTTTCCGCTCGTACCTTTTTTAGCCTAGGACCTCTAGATGTTGATTTCCCCAAACCTGTGAAAAGGACTCCGTGCATTCTACCATTGGTTTACCCTGGGCCATAACTAGAAAATTATTCTAGTCCCTCTCAGTCCGAAGAAAAATCTCAACCCGAAACGTCGCCTATTCCTTTTCTCCGGAGATGCTGCCTGACTCGCTGAGTTACTCCGGCATTTTGTGTCTATCTTCGGTGTAAACCAGGATCTGCAGTTCCTTCCTTTACAAAATGATTCTAGTTCAACTTGATGAGCTCAGTTTATTCCAGCTCATTCTGCGTGATTTGACAACAACACTTTTTCACCGATTCTGTAAATAGTTGCCTTAAATGCTGCTGAGTGCTTTACAGGGATTACACAAAGGCTGATACAAGCTTCGAGCAATCCTTTGATCCAGATCAAAGTCTGTTGTAATTTTGATCACATCGATCAAATTATTTCTGTCATTTTCATTTTGGAACGATAACAGCGTAACATGTTGCACAGCGGTGGAGTTGCTGCCTCACAGGGGATGTGCATCATCACCCCTGCTGTTTGCCCTTGTGATAGAGCCCTTAGCAGAAAGTATAAGAACTCATCCGAATATTGGGGGATATAATACCAAAGATGCAAATAATAAAATCTCACTTTACGCAGACGGTATACTTTTATACATCACAAAATCGCAAACTAGTTTACCAAATTTACTATACTTAATGGAGGAATTCGGGTCTTTTTCAGGTTATAGAATAAACTGAGTTGCTGACTCACATCGCCAGAGACCCGGGTTCCATCCTGACTACGGGTGCTGTCTGCACGGAGTTTATACCTTCTCCCCGTGTCCGAATGTGTTTTCTCCGAGTGCTCCAGTTTCCTCCCACACTCCAAAGACGCCCAGGTTTGTAGGTTAATTGAGTTCTATATACCGTCCCTCATGTGTAGGATAGTGCTAGTGTGTCACTGGTCGGCACGGACTCAGTGAGCCGAAGGGCCTGTTCCCACACTGTATCACGTTGACTCTATGACAGACACTTTATGCTGACAGTGGAACTCCTCAACACTCTCCAAATGATGGGCACAAAACAAAAATGTGCTGGAGAAACCCAGCGGGTCAGGCTGCATCTTAGTTTAGTTTAGTTTAGTTTAGAGATACAGCGCGGAAATAGGCCCTTCGGCCCACCGAGTCCATACCGACCAGCGATCACCCGTACACTAGTTCTATCCTGCACATGAGGGACAATTTACAGAGGGCAACTCACCTCAAAACTGCATGCATTTGGAGCGTGGGAGGAAACCGGAGCACCCGGGGAAAGCCCACGCAGGTCACGGGGAGAACGTACAAACTCCGCACAGGCAGCACCCATAGTCAGGATCGAACCCGTGTCTCTGGTGCTGTAAAGGCAGCGACTCTACCGCTGCGCCACAGTGCACCACAAAAATGCCTGCCGCTGACCATCTCCAACAAAGGAGAGTAGAAGCACCAACCTTGGTATTGGATGTCATTATCATTGTCAATGCCCCACCACCAATATCCTGGGGTCCAGCACGGCCCAGAATCTCAGGTGGACTGGCCACATAAACACTGTGGTGACAACAGCACATCAGATGTTGGCTATCCTGCGAGAAGTGATTCATCTTGCAACTCCTGACTCCTCATCTCTTATTCGAGGATCTCTTGCAAGAGAAAAATAATTCCCTTCTCGGTCCATCCTGTTAATCTCTCGTTTCCCTTTCCCGTGACCCTCCAGTCTGAAGAAGGGTCCCGACCCCAAACGTCACCCATTCCTTCTCTCCTGAGATGCTGCCTGTCCCGCTGAGTTACTCCAGCATTGTGTGTCTATCACAGATTTAAACCAGGCATGTCCCCTACAACTCTCACAAACTTCTACTGATGCAATACAGAAAGCATTTTGTCAGGAATGCATCACAGCTTGGTTTGGGAACAGTTCCATCCAAGACCGCAAGAAATTGCAGTGAATCGAGGTCACAGCCCAGACCATCACACTCCATCTACACCACACGCTGCCTCGGCAAGGCCAGCAGCATAATCAAGGACGAGTCGCACCCTGGCCACCCCCTTCTCCCCTCTCCCATCAAGCAAAAGGTATAAGAGTGTGAAAATGTACACCTCCAGATTCAGAGACATTTTTTTCCCAGCTGTTATCAGGTAACTGAATCATCCTACCACAACTAGAGAGCAGTGCTGAACTATTATCTACCTCTTTGGTGACCCTCGGACTATCCTTGATCGGACTTTGCTGGCTTTCCCTTGCACAAAACGTCATTCCCTTATCATGTATCTGTACTGTAAATGGCTCAATTGTAATGATGTATTGCCTTTCCGCTGACTGGTTAGCACGCAACAGCAGCTTTTCACTGTACCTCGGTACACGTGACAATAAACTGAACTGATATGGATCACCTGCAGGCACAAGAGATTAATTCATCTTGGCATTATGATCGACACAAACATTGTGGGCCGAAGGGCCTGTTCCCAAGGTCATGTGATAGGAGCACAATTAGGCCATTCGGCCCATTAAGTCTTCTCCGCCATTCAATCCTCTATCTCTCCCTCCCAACCACATTCTCCTGCCTTCTCCCCATAACCTCTGACACCCGTGCTAATCAACAATCTATTTATCTCTGCCTTAAAAATATTCATTGACTTGGCCTCCACAGCCTTCTGTGACAAGGAATTCCACAGATTCACCACCCTCTGACCAAATAAATTTCTCATCTCCTTCCTAAAGGAACGTCCTTTAATTCTGAGGCTATGACCTCTAGTTCTAGACTCTCCCCCTCATCCCTCTAAACTCGAGCGAGTACAGGCCCAGTGACGTCAAACGCTCATCACTGTTCCGTGTTCATCTTCCTTTCCTTTCAGATACCAGAATTGTCAGCTTTTCACTCTCTGTATATCACATCACAGATTACATGGGTAGGACAGGTTTGGAGGGGTAGGGACCAAGTGTGGGCAGGTGGGACTAGTGTAGCTGGGACATGTTGGCCGGTGTGGGCAAGTTGGGCTGAAGGGCCTGTTTCCACACTGTATGACTCTATGCCCTCCCAGCTCGTCACTGTCGGCACCGTTCACTCCCCCCCAGCAACATTGATATTTGCCAGTCAACCCTGCCTTACTGGTGTTCACCGATGGCTTGCGTGCTAGCCCTTGCCCCATCCCTCCCACCCTCATTATATTGGCTACTCCCCCTCTAGGCTTTCAGTCTAGATGAAGGGTCTCGAGCCAAAACGTCAACTGCCCATTTCACAACGGATTGGAGGGATTGGGCACACAATGTTTCAGATCATGACCCTCATCAAGATTGAATCAGTCTGAAGAAGGGTCCCGATCTGAAACGCCCTCCACCGATGTTGCCTGAGCCACTGTGTTTCTTCAGCTGCGCTCGGTCAGTGTGACTCCATCTCCTACCGATCCACATGTGTGTCATCAACAACCACGGCTTCAGTGGTTTCATCCAAGTCATGTGAATAAATCATAAAACGTTGACCTGACCGTTCCCAGTGGCGCGCGTCTGGGAAACGGGACAGAGGACCGCTTACGGCCGGTTATTGACAAACAGTCCTGGCAGACGTCACCCCTTTGTACATCGTGAGCTTTTATTCAGAGAGACACATAGAAACTAGGTTGTAGGAGTAGGCCATCGAGCCAGCACCGCCATTCAATATGAGCATGGATGATCATCCAAAATCAGTATCCCAGTCTGAAGAAGGGTCTCGACCTGAAACGTCACCCATTCCTTCTCTCCAGAGATGCTGCCTGTCCCGCTGAGTTACTACAGCTTTTTGTGTCTATCTTCAGTACCCCGTTCCTGCTTTCTCCCCATATCCCTTGATTCCTTTAGCCCTAAGAGCTAAATCTAACTCTCTCTTGAAAACTCGAGGGACTGCAGCTGCAGGAATCTCGAGCATAACACAACGTGCTTGAGTAACTCAGCAGGTCAGGCAGCATCTGGGGAGGGCGTTAATAGATGATGTTTCGGATTGGGACTCCGCTTCAGACTGATTCAATCTTGAGGAAGGGCCCCGATCTGTCCATTCCCTCCACAGATGCTGCCTGGCTGCCTGAGTTCCTCCAGTACTTTGTGTCTTGCAAGAGCTTGTATTTTCTGCAATAATCTTCGGTGTAGTGTCATGTATCAAGTGCCTTCTGGAAATGTAAGCATAGCACGCAGTTGACAGGGGGCTAGATGGGCTGAAGGGCCTGTTTCCATGCTGCGCCACTCCCTCCCTTGGCCCATCGACTTCTTCTCTAAAGAACGCCCTTGAATCGGCCAAGCGCTAATTTTCTTCAATAATCTTTGCTTGACAACTTTGAATTTTCCCCACGTGTACTGTCTTGTCAGCCGAGTAATTAGCGATGATTTCTAGCAGGGACTTGTTGAGATGAATGGTCTCATGTGCTGTAAATTTCAATGCATTTACCATTCACTGGCTATTATGTTCAGTTCTGGGCACACTGTTATAGGAAATATGTTCTTAAGTTGGGAAGGGTGCAGAGAAATTTACAAGAATGTTACCAGGACTCGAGGGTCTGAACTATCGGGAGAGGTTGAGCAGGCTGGGACTCTATTCCTTGGAACGCAGGAGGATGAGGGGTGATCTTATAGAGGTGTATAAAATCATGAGAGATCTTATAGAGGTGTATAAACATAGAAACATAGAAAATAGGTGCAGGAGTAGGCCATTCGGCCCTTCGAACCTGCACCGCCATTCAATATGATCATGGCTGATCATCCAACTCAGTATCCTGTACCTGCCTTCTCTCCATACCCCCTGATCCCTTTAGCCACAAGGGCCACATCTAACTCCCTCTTAAATATAGCCAATGAACTGGCCTCAACTACCTTCTGTGGCAGAGAATTCCAGAGATTCACCACTCTCTGTGTGAAAAATGTGTTCCTCATCTCGGTCCTAAAAGATTTCCCCCTTATCCTTAAACTGTGACCCCTTGTCCTGGATAAAATCATAAATCAGGTATAACATGGTGCAAATCAGGTAGAACACAGTACTCTAAATGCGGCCTCACCAACGTCTTCTATAACTGCAACTTTCCCAAGACTCACAAATATAAAAATAATTCTCCAGTTTAATTGCACAAGAAGGGGCTTCCTAAATGTTCTCTTATCCTGGAGTCTTCACATAGAAACATAGAAAATAGGTGCAGGAGGCCATTCGGCCCTTCGAGCCAGCACTGCCATTCATTGTGATCATGGCTGATCTTCCCCAATCAATAACCCGTGCCTGCCTTCTCCCCATATCCCTTGATTCCACTAGCCCCTAGAGCTCTATCTAACTCTCTCTTAAATCCATCCAGTGATTTGGCCTCCACTGCCCACTGTGGCAGGGAATTCCACAAGTTCACAACTCTCTGGGTGAAAACGTTTATTTCTCATCTCAGTCTTAAGTGGCCTCCCCTTTATTCTAAGACTGTGGCCCCTGGTTCTGGACTCGCCCAACATTGGGAACATTTTTCCTGCATCTAGCTTGTCCAGTCCTTTTATAATTTTATATGTTTCTATAAGATTCCCCCTCATCCTTCTAAACTCCAGTGAATACAAGCCTAGTCTTTTCAATCTTTCCTCATATGACAGTCCCTCAATCCCAGGGATCAATCCCGTGAACCTAGTTGCACTGCCTCAATCACAAGGATGTCCTTCCTCAAATTAGGAGACCAAAACTGTATGCAAGACTCGAGATGTGGTCTCACCAGAGCCCTATACAACTGCAGAAGAACCTCTTTACTCCTATACTGAAATCCTCTTGTTATGAAGGCCAACATTCCGTTAGCTGTCTTCACTGCCTGCTGTACCTCCACGCCAACTTTCAGTGACCAGTGTACAAGGACACCCAGGTCTCGCTGTACCTCCCCCTTACCTAACCTAACCCCATTGAGATAATAATCTGCCCCCTTGTTTTTGCCACCAAAGTGAATAACCTCACATTTATCTATATTATACTGCATCTGCCCCGCATCTGCCCACTCACTCAACCTGTCCAGGTCACCCTGCAACCTCCTAACATCCTCTTCACAGTTCACACTGCCACCCAGCTTTGTGTCATCCGCAAACTTGCTAGGGTTGCTCCTAATTCCCTCTTCCAAATCATTAATATATATTAATATTCATGAGAAATGGTCTCAGGGAACTGAACAAGGTCCCCTCACAGTAATTGATTCAACACAACGAGATGAGTGGGGGATGTGACCACTTGCAGCCCAACACTCCCCTCGGCAACTTTCAAGTAGGCTGGCACAGTGGTAGTCGCTGCCTCACAGCGTCAGAGACCCGGTTTTGATCCCGACTACGGGTGCTGACTGTACGGAATTTATACATTCTCCCTGTGACCCGCGTGGGTTTTCTCTGGGTGCTCTGGTTTCTTCCCACACTGCAAAGATGTACAGGTTTGTAGGTTAATTGGCTTGAGTAAAAAATTGTAAATTGTCCCTAGTGTGTGTGGGATAGAGTGCTAGTGTACGGGTAATCGCTGGTCGACGCGGGCTCGGTGTGGAGTAGGGCCTGTTTCTGCTCTGGATCTAAAAGTATAAAGCATTTATATCCCACTCTATTTCCCTCTAAAATCCTTACCCAACAAAATGTTTGATCTTGCACCTCCGTCGGGGGTTGTGGGGAGAAGGCAGGAGATTGGGGTTAGGAGGGAGAGATAGATCAGCCATGATTGAATGGCGGAGTAAACTTGATTCTGCTCCTATCAATTATGAACTTATAGGCCTTGGAGAGAAAGGTTGCCATGGCAACCTGTCCCAATGAATGGACAGGAAGCTTTCTGGACCAGGGCAAGTTGAAAAACAATTACTATGGACCTTCACCTACGATACCAGTACAGAAACAACTACATATAGAGTTGGCATGCCCCCAAAATAACCACTAGGTGTGTGAAGGAAGCCAAGGTGAAGGTAGCTTGTAACTCTGCCATTAATCACAAGGCAACAATGCATTGTGTAGGAAGGGACTACACTGAAGATAGACACAAAACGCTGGGGTAACTCAGCAGGACAGGCAGCACCTCTGGAGAGAAGGAATGGATGACGTTTCAGGTCAAGACCCTTCTTCAGGGGAAAGTGGGTCTAGAGATATGGAAGGGTAAGGTGTGAAAACACAGATCAAAGGGGACGATGATCAAGGAAATGTAGAACGGTTCATTGTTAGCTGAGGGGAAGATGACAGCGAGTTATACAATCAGTCATATTTAATCAGCAGGATTAATTGGAGAACTAGGGTGGGGGAGGGGCAGAGTGAGAGGGAAAGCAAGGGTTACTTGAAGTTAGAGAAATCAATATTCATACGGTGGAGTTGTACGCTGTCTGGGTGAAATATGAGGTGCTGTTCCTCCACTTGGCGCAGGGCCTCACTCTGACAATGGAGGAGGCCCAGGACAGAAAGGTCAGTGTGGGAATGGGAGGGGGAGTTAAAGTGTTTGGCAGCTAGGCAAACTGAGCGGGAGGTGTTCAATGTAATGATCCGTTAAGGAAATGGAGACATATCACAGAGAAAATCAGTCCCATTCCTGCCTGCACCACAGTGGGGCACAGCATGGAATCAGGCCCTTTGCCCATCGAGTCCATGACAACCATGCCCATCTAGACTAGCTCCATTTCACTGTTTTGGCACGTTGGCAGCGCAAGATGAGAGAGGTCAGATGTCACAGACAGTGACAGCAAGGATCAGACCGTTCGGCCCATCAAGTCAACACCAAACCGCCAAGCATCGATTTTTAACACTAATACCTTGCCCATTTTAATTCTCCCCATATTATCATCAACTCCCCCTACCCCCTAAGAGGATAGTAGCCATGAAACCTCACGCGTGTTTGGAGCATGGAAGGAAACCGGAGCACCCGGAGGCGACCCATGCGGTCACAGGGAGAACGTGCAAACTCCACACAAACAGTGACCAGGGTCAGGATCGAACCCAGGTCGCCGGAGCTGCGATGGAATGGGTAACTTGCATTCTTATATTGAAGAGTCTCGACCCGAAACGTCATCTAGTATCTCCAGAGATGCTGCCTGACCCGCTGAGTTACTCCAGCTTTCTGTCGACCTTCTTTGAGTTTAGTTTACAGAAACAGCGCGGAAACAGCTTCGGGCCACCGAGTCTGCGCCGACCAGCGATCCCCGCACACTTACACTATCCTACACACACTAGGGACAATTTACAATTTTACCAAGCCAAAACCAGTATGTCATTAGAGTGTGGGAGGAAACCGGAGATCCTGGAGAAAACCCACGCAGGTCACGGGGAAGAACGTGCAAACTCCGTACAGACAGCACCCGTAGTCAGGATCAAACCCGGGTCTCCAGCGCTGCAAGACAGCAACTCTACCGCTGCACCTTATATTCTTATATTCTAAGTTCTTACAATATTTCCCTTTAATCTTTATCTATGTTTCACAACTGTTTGTACATTTTCAAAAGACTATAAAATCTAGAGGTCATGACATTTGTGACTAAATGCAAGATGATCTTTCTTGCTTCAGCCTAGCAGCCACGTTACTGGAATATCAAGCATTTGATTCTCATTTCAGATTGCATTCTGCGCCAAAGGTTTCTAAACCTCAATGATTGAGCAATCATTCACTTCCTGCATTCAAACGACACACAGAGTTTGTTCCCATTGTGATTTGCCAGTGCAGAGAGGTTGCAACATGCCATTAATTTTACTGTCTGGCCAAGACTTAATGACTTGGACAAGTTCATACAACTTTCTCACACCCTTCTCTTAAAGCAAGAAGCCTGTTGGCACACCTAGCGTCTGTGTCATTCAGTTTAGAGATATCGCGCAGAAACAGGCCCACACCGATCAGCGATCCCCGCACACTAATAAAGCCCCTGTCCCACTTAGGAGACCCAAACAGCAACCTCTGGTGACCTTGCCCGCCACACGGTCGAGGTGACCTGCAACCTCCTACCACCTCCCACGCACATGTTGAAAACCTTCCTCGATTAAGAAAGAAAACAGGCTTCGACTAGGCCTGTGACTTAAAAATGATCGATTTTTAAAACCGTAACCTATTTTTAGTCGAGGCCGGTTTTAATCATGATGAACAAATAGCAGCGACCTAGATGAAGCCTCGACCACGCGGAAACCACTTTCGACCATTAGGGAGAGTGGCCAAAACCTCCGGTGACCTCATGGAATCCTTGGATGGCGGGCAAGGTCACCAGAGGTTGCTGTTTAGGTCTCCTCAGTGGGACAGGGGACACACACTGTGGACAATTTTTATACCAAGCCAAATAACCTACAAACCTGCACGTCTTTGGAATGTGGGAGGAAACGGAAGATCTCGGAGAAAACACACGCAGGTCACGGGGAGAACGTGCAAACTCCATATAGACGGCACCCGTAGTTAGGATCGAACCCGGGTCTCTGGCGCTGTAAGGCAGCAACTCTACCGCTGCACCACCGTGCTGTGTTAGACAGTGGTAACTGTCCTCATTTAGAACACAGAACATAGAACAGCACAGCAACAGGCCCTTCAGCCCACAATATCCAGGCCGAACATGATGTCAAGTCAAACTAATCTCCTCTGCCCACATGTGATCCATTAGTTCAAGTCAGTTTAGTTTATTGTCACGTGTACCGAGGTACAGCGAAAAGCTTTTGTTGTGTGCTATCCAATAAGCGGAAAGACAATACATGATTACAATCGAGCCATTTACAGTGTACAGATACATGATAAGGGAATAACGTTTAGTGCAAGCTAAAAGTCTGATCAAAGATAATCTGAGGGTCTCTAATGAGGTAGATAGTAGTTCAGCACTCCTCTCTAATTGTGATACGATGGTTCAGTTGCCCAATAACAGCTGAGTAGAAACTGTCCCTGAATCTGGAGGAGTGCGTTTCAGACACACATCTATACCCCTTGCCTGATGAGGCCTTATCGCACCAGGCCCATGTACGGTGGCTGAGTGGACTAACGCTGTCACTACAGCAAGGAATGACTGTAGCAGACAACACCCAGCGTAGATGTACAGAGGAGTCTCGAGGTCCAGGTCCACAAGGAGATAGAGTGGTAAAGAAGGCATCTAGTAATAATAATAATAATAATGCATTTTATTTGCTGGCGTCTTTCTGGACACCCAAGGACACCTTACAGGACATAAAATCACAATACATTTATCAATATTAAAATCAAGTTGATTAAAAACAAAAAACAAAACAAAACAAAAAATATACAAAACATTTTAAGTCATTAAAATCAGGGTGAAGATGGTGGAAGTTATGTCGGGTATGCTAATCTAAACAGGTGTGTTTTGAGTTGTGATTTGAATTGATCGATAGTGTCCAGGTGATGGATGGGAGGTGGGAGAGTGTTCCAGAGACGTGGGGCAGAGCAGCTGATGGCTCTGGCACCCATGGTGCTGAGTCTAAATGTGGGGACAGTTAAAATTGCAGCTGAGGAGGAACGAAGTGACCGGGAAGGAGTGTATGGTAGCAGCAGGTCAGAGAGGTATTGGGGAGCAAGGTGGTGTAGGGCTTTGAAGGTCAGCAGTAAAATCTTGTAGTTAATCCGGTGGTGCACAGGGAGCCAGTGGAGCTGAGTGAGGATGGGTGTGATGTGGTCCGATGATCTGGTGCGGGTGATGATCCGGGCTGCAGAGTTCTGAATGCATTGGAGGCGATGAAGAAGTTTATTGGAGGTGCAAGTGAGGAGGGCGTTGCAGTAATCGATGCGGGATGTGACCAGAGCGTGGATGAGGACCTTTGTACTGTCTGGAGAGGGAGGGGCGGAGTCTGGAGATGTTGCGGAGATGAAAGTATGCAGAGCGTGTGATATTGCTGATGTGGGGGCCAAAGGAATGTGTACTGTCCAGAATGACTAGTATGCTTGCCTTCATAGGTCAGGGCATCGAGTGCAAGAGTCAGGAAGTCATGATGCAGATTTATCGGACTTTATACAAGTCTCTTGTCCAGAGTAGCAGAATCGAGTACAGAGGACATAGGTTGAAGGTGAGGGGGGAAAGATTTATACATAGATACATAGAAACATAGACAATAGGTGCAGGAGTAGGCCATTCGGCCCTTCGAGCCAGCACCGCCATTCAATGTGATCATGGCTGATCATCCACAATCTGCCTTCTCCCCATATCCCTTTAAGAGCCCTAACTAACTCTCTCTTTAATAGGAACCCGAGGGGTAACTTTTTCACGCAAAGGCTGGTGGATATATGGAAGGAGCTGCCGGAGGAGGTGGTTGAGGCGGGTACTATCTCAACGTTCAAAAAACATTTATGTTAATGAAGTGAGACTGATGACAATAGATTATTAGATCAAACACAACTTTAATCACTGTTGTACAAGCACAGCATTGGAAGCTGTTGCCGTCGGGACCTCGTGCAGCATCTGGCTGACTGCAGGAGGAGGGGAGTGGTGTTACAGCTCTGGTGATGGGGTGGAGTTAGTGAAGATAGCAACATGTGGTTAGTGGCTGAACAGCATCAATCTACATCCTTCCCCTTTTAAAATGAAACACACTGGCCAAACATGGGGTGGCATGCACATGTTAAACATATTCCCCATATCTGTCCGGGGGTCGACTCACACGGCCTGAGCGCGTCCGAACCAAACCCTCCCCCCCCCTCATCGAGAAGAGAGCGAAGACCAGGAGGCGAGGACGTCACCGAACCCGTCTGTGGAGACCGAAAGGGAGAAGATTTTACGGGCGAGGCCCCGTTGTTAGTAGTAAACGTGAGCCGCGGAGGGGTGGGAGGCATGCGGGAGCGAGGGGAGGACGCAGGAGATGGCAACTGGAGCGGTGGAGCATATGGACCAGTGGGTGACAGTCGCGGCTCTCTCACAGCAAGAAGATGTTGTCTCCTTCTGCGGTAAACAGTTCCATCACAATCAACAATGTACGACCGTGGCTCGGCAGCCGAGTTTATCACAGTGGCCAAGCGGGAGTGACCAGTCGTGGTGCGAAGGCGGACGACCTGCCCAGGCAGTAGAGGCTGGAGCGGTTTGCTAGAACGGTTATGGGACGGCCTCTGTATGTCTTTCTTCTCCTGGAGGCGTCTCTGGACGTTAGCGGGTTTGAGCACTCGGGGGATCAGCTGTTGTAGTGCAACGGGAATCGGAGATCTTGTCAAGCGTTGAGCCGCTGAGCCCAGGGCACCATCCCGGGCAATGTTCCGGAGATTCAGCAGGTCCAGGTAAATGTCCGAATGTGAAATATGTGCACGCTCCATCAAGTGACAGCAAACATTAAATTTCGAGCAGAAAATGATGGGCAAAGCTACAGAGTGTGGGACGCTAGGCACACCGCCCCCCCTTCCCCTCCCCCCTCCCACTCTCTTCAGATAGACACACAACGCTGGAGCAACTCAGTGGGTCAGACATCATCTCTGGAGAAAAGGAATAGGTGAAGTTTCGGTTCGAGACCCTTCTGAAGACGCATCACCTATTCCTTTTCTCCCGCTGAGTTACTCCAGCTTCTTGTGTCTCTGGTAGGTGCAAACCAGCGTCTGCAGTTCCCCCCTACACATTTTGTCGGCCCTGTGCAGCAGGTGGTTTTCTGGAGGAGTTATTTTCACCCGTTTTCCACGCGCTTAGCAACTGGTGACTATCAGCCAGGGATGGAGGTACACACTGCATTCCGCAGGCCAGACATCACCGCCAGAAACAATGGGGTGGCGATAAGCTTATCACGGAAAATTCCTGTGAGTTGGAGCAACCACCCTGTTACGGCAACATTCCCGGCTTCATTCCACAATAGGAAACGTGCTTCTTTGACAGAACGAGAAGTTGCTCTGCAGATTAAGGGTCACTTAATCAGTACCATTCAACAAAGAGGTAACTCCACAACACAAACTTTACCTTTCCCAAGCTCGTTAATGCAGAGAAAGGAGAGGAAAGGTGTGGAGAAAGATTCAAGCTGGAAAAGGTGCAGAGAAGATGTAAGGGCCTGTCCCACTTTCACGACCCTATTCACCACCTTTTTTACTCGTGGACATTTTTCATCAAGTTGAAAAAACGCCCCGACCTACTGATGCCACGAGTACCTACGACTAGCATCACAGCCTGCTACGACCTACCTACGACCTCGTGACGACCATGCTGCGAGTATGAGTCAAGGGCAAACTCGGCAGAGGTCGTGAAAGTGGGGCAGGTGCTGTTCCATGATGTTGCCAGGGCTCGAGGGTCTGAGCTATAGGGAGAGGTTAAGTAGGCTGGGACGCTATTCCTTGGAGCGCAGGCCGATGAGGGGTGATCTTATAGAGGTGTACAAAATCATGAGAGGAATAGATCAGGTAGATGCACAGAGTCTCTCGCCCAGAGTAGGGGAATCGAGAACCAGAGGACATAGGTTTAGTGTCCAGAGGCCCTGAGGGCAGCACGATGGCACAGTGGTAGAGTTGCTGCCTCAAGGGCCTGTCCCACACAGGCGATTATTTGGGCGACTTCAGGCAAGATTTTCAACGCTGAAAATTTTTCATAAACAGTAGCGACAATTTTTGCTGTTGGAGGTGTTGTCGTAGGAGACGCCAGGTGTCGTAGGTGAATTCCATTAAAACTAATCCCTGGCAATAGCCTAAAGACAGCGCTTGCAGCACCAGAGACCCGGGTTTGATCCTGGCTGCAGGTGCTGTCTGTACGGAGTTTGCACGTTCTCCCTGTGGGTTGTCCCCAAGAAATCTTCAATTTCCTCCCACACACCAAAAACGTTGAGGTTTGTAGGTTAATTGGCTTGGTATACGGGTAAAATTGTCCCGAGTGTGTGTAGGGTAGACACAAAATTCTGGACTAACTCAGCGGGTCAGGCCACTTCTCTGGAGAAAAGGAATAGGTGACGTTTCGGGTCACGGCCCTTCTTCAGACTGAGCGTCGTGGGAGAGGGAAATGAACAATATGAAAAGTAACGCTTTGATATGATATGAAAGATATGATATATGAAAATAAATGAAAGGTATGCAAACACATAAATCACAGCCAGCAACGATGATTTGAATAAGGATCTTGACCCGAAACGTCACTCATTCCCTCTTTCCAGAGATGCTGAGTTACCCCAGCAATTTGTATCAGTTCCCAGCAACGATGATCAAGGCAAGGTGGAGCCCACAATGGTCCATTGTTGGCTGTGAGGAAAGGTGACAACGAGTGGACAGACAGTGAAACTCAGCAGGACAACAGGGAAACTAGCACGATGACCAGGGTGGGGGAGGGGCGGAGAGAGAGGGAATGCCAGGTTTACTTGAAGTTAGAGAAATCAATACTCATATCACAGGGTTGTCAGCTGCCCAAGCAAAAAAATGAGATGTTTAAGAAGGAACTGCAGATGCTGGAAAATCGAAGGCAGACAAAAGTGCTGGAGAAACTCAGCGGGTGCAGCAGCATCTATGGAGCGAAGGAAATAGGCAACGTTTCGGCCCGTAGATTGAGCTTGCAAAACACAGCCCCTGTCCCTCAGAATCAAAGTGACATAACTAATCAGAGGCTAAATAACTATTTGAAACTGTGATACTTGACATACATTGAAGGAGGCTTCCATTAAATTAAGTTTCAAAGTGTGTCGGATGCTGCTTTAAACCAAAGATAGACACAACACGTCACCTACTCTGTTTCTCCAGAGTAATTTGTTGAGTTTAGTTTATTGTCACGTGTACCGAGGTACAGTGAAAAGCTTTTGTTGCGTGCTAACCAGTCAGCGGAAAGACAAAACATGATTACAATTGAGCCAGTCACAGTGTACATGATTAGGGAATAACGTTTAGTGCAAGGTCAAACCAGTAAAGAGATGCTGTCTGACCCACTGAGTTACTCCAGCTTTTTGTGTCTATCAAGAAATAATAATTCAACTGGCAAATAGGAAATACGAAGGTTGTGCTGGCTGAGGGTCCAGAGGAGGTTTACAAGAATGATCCCAGGAATGAGTAGGTTGAGCTATGATGAGTGTTTGTCAGCACTGGGCCTGTACTCGCTGGAGTTTAGAAGAATGAGGGGGGGCCTCATTGAAACTTACCAAATAGTGAAAGGCCTGGATAGAGTGGATGTGGAGGGGATGTTTCCACTAGTGTGAGAGTCTAGGTCCAAAGGTCACAGCCTCAGAATTAAAGGACCTTCTTTTTGGGAAGGAGATGAGGAGGAACGTCTTTAGTCAGAGGGTGGTGAATCTGTGGAATTCTTTGCCACAGAAGGTTGTGGAGGCCAAGTCAGTGGAAATATTTACGGCAGAGACAGATAGATTCTTGATTAGTGCGGGTGTCAGAGGTTATGGGGAGAAGGCAGGAGAATGGGGTTAGGAGGGAGAGATAGATCAGCCGTGATTGGATGGTGGAGTAGACTTGATGGGCCGAATGGCCTCATTCAACTACTATCACGTGATCTTATGATCTAATGGAAGATATCACCGAGAACAGGACAGCACAGGAACAGGCCCTTCGGCCCATAACGTCATAATACCAAGATCAACCTTGTCTGCGTGCATGTGATCCATGTCCTGCCATATCCATGTGTGTAAAACGCCACTATCGCATCTGCCTCCACCACCACCCCAGGCAGCACGTTCCTGGCACCCAGCACTCTGTGTAAAAACACAACTAGACCCACACACCTCCTCTCCAACTTTGCCTCTCACTTAAATCATTAGTCTCTTCCATTCAACCGCACTCCATTAGTCTCTCGTGCCCTCTCTCTCTCGTGCCCTCTCTCTCTCATGTGTCTGTGGTGTGTAGGTGAGTGGCAGACTCTGATGGGAGTTAATGGGGATGTAGGAAAGATAAAATGGGATTTGTGCAAATGGGTGACTGATGGTTGGTGTGGACTCAGTGGGTCGAAGGGCCTGTTTCCATCTGTACGACTCAGCAGGTCAGGCAGCTCTCTCCACAGATGCTACCTGACCTGTGTGGTGCCACCATTTTCTGTGTTTTTATACTGTGAATTGATTAGTACGGGCATCAGAGGTTATGGGGAGAAGGCAGGAGAATGGGGTTAGGAGGGAGAGATAGATCAGCCGTGATTGAATGGCGGAGTAGACTTGATGGGCCGAATGGCCTCATTCTTATGAACTAAACTCTGAACCGTACTAGAGTCAGCATCAAAACTGAACGTTATTCCTCACCTAAGAGGCACTGAAGCCCAGCGATCTTGCAACCTCAAGGACACCGCATTCACCCTCTCTAGGGGCACCTGGGCACACACGTAGGCCCAGACACTTCACCCAAGGATCAGGAACTGTTCTCCGCTCTTCAAAGAATTAAACTTGCCATCAAGCAGGAAGCAAATTAATGGTGATGCTGGAAGTCTCGTAGGCAGATACTAGAACACACCACTCTTCCCACTTCCCCAGTAGAATAAACCGGAGCAGTTGTTTCTGGTTGAGGACTAAAGGAGGCTAGGCGGGCAGCATCTCTGGATGGAAGGAATGGGTGACGTTTAGGGTCAAGACCCTTCTTCAGACAGGGGGTCTTCTTCAGTCCCTTCTTCAATCAGGGGAGAGGGACAATAGACAATAGGTGCAGGAGTAGGCCATTCGGCCCTTCCAGCCAGCACCGCCATTCAATGTGATCATGGCTGATCATCCCCAATCAGTACCCCGTTCCTGCCTTCTCCCCATATCCCCTGACTCCGCTATTTTTAAGAGCCCTATCTAGCTCTCTCTTGAAAGCATCCAGAGAACCGGCCTCCACCGCCCTCGGAGGCAGAGAATTCCACAGACTCACCACTCTCTGTGAGAAAAAGTGTTTCCTCGTCTCCGTTCTAAATGGCTTACTCCTTATTCTTAAACCGTGGCCCCCTGGTTCTGGACTCCCCCAGAACCAGCGGCCACAGTTTAAGGAGGCTAGGCAGGCAGCATCTCTGGAGGGAAGGAATGGGTGACGTTTTGGGTCAAGACCCTTCTTCAGACTGAGGGTCTTCCTCAGTCCCTTCTTCAGTCAGGGGAGAGGGAGACACAGAGATATGGAAGGGTTAACCATATAAACCATATAACAATTTACAGCACGGAAACAGGCCATCTCGACCCTTCTAGTCCGTGCCGAACACGTATTCTCCCCTAGTCCCATATACCTGCGCTCAGACCATAACCCTCCATTCCCTTCCCGTCCATATAACTATCCAATTTATTTTTAAATGATAAAAACGAACCTGCCTCCACCACCTTCACTGGAAGCTCATTCCACACAGCCACCACTCTCTGAGTAAAGAAGTTCCCCCTCATGTTACCCCTAAACATCTGTCCCTTAATTCTCAAGTCATGTCCCCTTGTTTGAATCTTCCCTACTCTCAGTGGGAAAAGCTTATCCACGTCAACTCTGTCTATCCCTCTCATCATTTTAAAGACCTCTATCAAGTCCCCCCTTAACCTTCTGCGCTCCAAAGAATAAAGCCTAACTTGTTCAACCTTTCTCTGTAACTTAGTTGCTGAAACCCAGGCAACATTCTAGTAAATCTCCTCTGTACTCTCTCTATTTTGTTGACATCCTTCCTATAATTAGGCGACCAAAATTGTACCACATACTCCAGAATTGGCCTCACCAATGCCTTGTACAATTTTAACATTACATCCCAACTTCTATACTCAATGCTCTGATTTATAAAGGCCAGCACACCAAAAGCTTTCTTTACCACCCTATCTACATGAGATTCCACTTTCAGGGAACTGTGCCAGTTATTCCCAGATCCCTCTGTTCACCTGCATTCTTCAATTCCCTACCATTTACCATGTACGTCCTATTTTGATTTGTCCTGTCAAGATGTAGCACCTCACACTTATCAGCATTAAACTCCATCTGCCATCTTTCAGTCCACTCTTCCAACTGGCATAAATCTCTCTGTAGACTTTGAAAATCTACTTCATTATCCACAACCCCACCTATCTTAGTATCATCTGCATACTTACTAATCCAATTTACCACACCATCATCCAGATCATTGATGTACATGACAAACAACAGTGGACCCAACACAGATCCCTGTGGCACCCCACTAGTCACTGGCCTCCAACCTGACAAACAACCATCCACCATTACTCTCTGGCATCTCCCATTCAGCCACTGTTGAATCCATCTTGCTACTCCACCATTAATACCCAACCATTGAACCTTCTTAACCAACCTTCCATGAGGAGCCTTGTCAAAGGCCTTACTGAAGTCCATATATACAACATCCACTAATTTACCCTCATCAATTTCCCGAGTAACCTCTTCAAAAAATTCAAGAAGATTAGTCAAACATGACCTTCCAGGCACAAATCCATGTTGACTGTTCCTAATCAGACCCTGTTTATCCAGATGCTTATATATATTATCTCTAAGTATCCTTTCCATTAATCTGCCCACCACTGACGTCAAACTAACAGGTCTATAATTGCTAGGTTTACTCTTAGACCCCTTTTTAAACAATGGAACAACATGCGCAGTACGCCAATCCTCCGGCACTATTCCCATTTCTAATGACATTTGAAATATTTCTGTCATAGCCCCTGCTATTTCTACACTAACTTCCCTCAATGTCCTAGGGAATATCCTGTCCGGACCTGGAAACTTATTCACTTTTATATTTCTCAAAAGTGTCAGTACGTCCTCTTCTTTGAATCTCATAGTATCCATAGCTACTCTACTTGTTTCCCTTACCTCACATAATTCAATATCCTTCTCCTTGGTGAAAACAAGAGATCAAAGGGGATGACAAAAATGCTGGAGAAACTCAGCGGGTGAGGCAGCATCTATGGAGTGAAGGAAATAGGCAACGTTTCGGGACGAAACGTTGCCTATTTCCTTCGCTCCATAGATGCTGCCTCACCCGCTGAGTTTCTCCAGCATTTTTGTCTACCTTCGATTTTCCAGCATCTGCAGTTCCTTCTTAAACATCAAAGGGGATGAAGCACAAGGAAATTGGAGAATAGATCATTGTTAGTGAGGGGAAGCTGACAAAATATCATCAGAAGGTCATTCAGACTGGTCGGAGAACTAGGATAGGGGAGAGATGGAGAGAGGGTTACGTGAAGTTAGAGAAGTCAATGTTCATACCGCTGGGGTGTAAACCACCCAAGTGAAATATGAGGTGCCGTTCCTCCAATTTGCGCTGGGCCTCACTCTGACAACGGGGGAGGCCCAGGACAGAAAGGTCAGTGTGGGAATGGGAGGGGGAGTTCCATGATCTCCCAGTCCCTAAACAATTTAACTCCCCCTCCCATTTGATCTCTCGTTTTCGCACCTTACCCTTCCATATTTCTGTGTCGCCCTCTCCCCTGACTCAGTCTGAGGAAGGGTCTTGAGCTGAAAACGTCGCCCATTCCTTCTCCCCAGAGATGCTGCCTGTCCCGCTGAGCTACTCCAGCATTTCATGTCTGTCTTCAGTGTAAACCAGCACCTGCAGTTCCCCCCTACACAAAGGGGAGTGGGTCACCCCTAATCTAACCGCTAATTGACCTGTTGAATGTTCACAGTAACTTTTTATTAAAATTGCGATGAATTGCAAACTAAATTTCGGCAACATTTGCGTGTTACGCAGTGAGGAGGGGGGGGAGGGAGGGGAAGGGGGAGAAGAGCAAACGAGGACCCGGCATGGGATACTTTGTAACCTTAACCGTGCCCTTTACATGGCAGCTATTTGCATACAGCTGCGTTTCTCCAGCAAAAAAAAGCATCTCCTCCAACCTCATCTATTGCATCCGCTGCTCTAGATGTCAGCTGATCGACATCGGTGAAACCAAGCGTAGGCTTGGCAATCGTTTCGCCCAACACCTCCGCTCGGTCTGCATTAACCAACCTGATCTCCCGGTGGCTCAGCACTTCAACTCCCCCTCCCATTCCGTATCCGACCCCTCTGTCCTGGGCCTCCTCCATGGCCAGAGTGAGCACCACCGGAAATTGGAGGAGCAGCACCTCATATTCCGCTTGGGCAGTCTGCACCCTAGCGGCATAAACATTGAATTCTCCAATTTCCGGTAGCCCTTGCTGTCTCCTCCCCTTCTCAGCTCTCCCTCAGCCCTCGGGCTCCTCCTCTTCCTTTCTCCTTTCTTCTCCCCGCCTCCCCCCCCACCCCCCACCCCACATCAGTCTGAAGAAGGGTTTCGGCCCGAAACGTTGCCTATTTCCTTCACTCCATAGATGCTGCTGCACCCAATGAGTTTCTCCAGCACTTTTGTCTACTGGCTATTTGCATACCTTAGGTATGCAAAGCAAAGAATTTCACTGTGTCTCATCACGTGGGAATATAGTGTTCAATTCAATTCACGTCCTCTGAGGGAGGGCTGTATGTATGTATTTATGTATGTACTTAATCTATGAACCACTGTTGTATAACGTTAGCACCTCCACCAATGTAAAGCACTTTGGTCAACGAGAGGTGTTTTTTTTAATGTGCCATATAAATAAAAGTAACTTGACTCGACTTGACTTGAAAGTAGCACTCGCGAAAAAAGACTGCAGGAAAATGCCACAATGAACTACCTGGGTACAACTTCCACAACAGTGAACACACACACACACACACCAGCAGAGATGTAACTTAGTTTAGAGATACAGAGGGGAAACAGTCCCTTCGGCCCACCGAGTCCGTACACTCGCACCATCCCACCCACTAGGACAATGTATAATTGAACAGAAACGGTCAGGATTGAACCGGTGTCGCTGGCTCTGTGAGACCGCACCTCTACCAGCTGTGCCACTCTGATGCCCTGTATTATATTTCAAAAATAAACTTTATTCATAGAAAGTATACACAAGAATCGCAGAAGACGACTCCTCTATATTCAAGTTTACTTAACTTTATTTGCGTTTAGAGATACAGTGCAGAAACAGGCCCTTCGGCCCACTGAGTCCGCGCCGACCAGCGATCCCCGCACACTAATGCTATCCTACACACACTAGGGACAATCTACAATTATACCAAGCCAATCGACCTACAAACCTGTACGACTTTGGAGTGTGGGAAGAAACCGCAGCACCCAGGGGAAACCCACGCGGGTCACGGGGAGAACGTACAGACTCCGTACAGACAGCAGGGTCGAACCGGGGTCTCTGGCCCTGTGAGGCAGCATCACTACCGCTGCGCCACTTGAGTTATTCACACTCCCAACGACAATCTGATAAAACTGTTAATCCCAAACTGAGTTTCATAGCTCTGGGATTCATTCCCTGGGAGTCAGCGAGAATCTCCTGGCTTCACACCAAGAATAAAAGCCAAATTCTCATAATCGTTTACAATGACCACACAAACGGAGCACAGACCTGGAGGGTGAAGCTCACACAGGTAGCGGGTGCAGGGTGTACTCCAGTGTACGCCCTGGTACTCCAGTTTCAAACAAAGCACACATTCACTGGTGGAACTGTAACACACATCCACAATCGTATCCTGAAGGAGGGTCTACACCCATTCCTTCTCTCCAGAGATGCTGCCTGTCCCGCTGAGTTACTCCAGCTTCCCGTGTCTATCCTGAATTTGTTCTCCGGGTACAATTTGGAGCAAAGGAATAACTTAAAGGAACCTTCACAGTTAACACGGAACATAGAACAGTACAGCACAGGAACAGGCCCTTCGTCCCACAATGTCCATGCTGAATATGATGCAAAGATAAACTAATCGCATCCACCTGCACGTGATCCGTATCCCTCCATATCCATGTGCCTGTCTAAAAGCCTCTTAAACACCACTATCGTATCTGCCTCCACCACCACCCCTGGCAGCGCCTTAGTGGTGGGGGCACTTACAATGGTGGGGGCTAAACACACTGGAATCGTCACACATATCCAAAATCATGGCACAGGAAGAGGCCCTTCGGCCCACAGTCGGCAATACTATACACACACGCACCAGTAGTGGGAGGTAACCGGGGCATCCCACTCACAAGATAAGATAACAAAAGCTTGAGGTTGGGGATGAGGGAATGAGGGAGGGAGGGAGGGAGGGAGGGAGGGAGAGGGATGCAGGAGAGATGGGGGAAGGGAAGGAGAGGAAGAGGGAGGGGCATGGGGGGGGGAGGGGGAGAGAGAGGGAGAGCGAGGGGGAGGGGAGAGGGAGAGAGAAGGAGAGCGAGGGGGGGAGAGGGAGGGGGGGGGGGGAGGGGGGGGGGGAGGGGGAGAGGGAAGAGGGAGGGGGAGGGGGGGTAGTTGGAGGGAAGGGGAGCCTGTGCACCCAGGGTGTGGTTGCTGCTCTCACCCTAGGGTGCTGATGACGGTGGAGGAGGGGAGGGGGGGGGGGTGAAGGTGAGGGGAAGGGGTAGGGGGGAGGGTGCTGATCTCACCCCAGGGTGCTGATGACGGAGGGGGGGTGAGGGTGAGGGGGGAGGGGTAGAGGGGAGGGTGCTGCTGAGGGGGGAGGTTGAAGGTGGGGGGTAGAGGGGAGGGTGAAGGTGGAGGTGGGGGTAGAGGGGAGGGTGCTGCTCTCACCCCAGGGTGCTGATGAAGCCGGTGACCGTGCCCTCTGCGTACAGTGACACGATGTCCCCGATGTGCAGGAAGCTGGACATCTTCTCCATCCTTGCATGGCCCGGGCCCGGCGCCACTGCCCGCCCTGCCCTCGGCTGCCCCGCTCCAGCGGCCAGGCTCACACACTCACACTAACACACACTCGCTCTAACACACTCACACACACACACGGTGCGGGAGCGGCGGCCGCGGCAACGCGGAAGTGCGGGGAGGAGCTGCCCCACTCACTCAGTCCCACCTCCGCTTCCGCACACTGGCCGCGTGTGAACACTCACACACACAGCACATACACAACACATACACACACACACAACACATACACACACACACATACACTCACACACACAACACACACAACACATACACACACACACACAGCACATACACACACAACACATACACTCACACAGAACACATACACTCACACACACACAACACATACACACACACACATACACACACACACAGCACATACACACACAACACATACACTCACACAGAACACATACACTCACACACACACAGCACATACACACACACACACACTCACACACACACAGCACTCACACACACACAGCAACTATAAACACACACAGATATAAACACATGTACACTCATACACACAGTGTCGACACAGACACTCACTCAATCACTCACATATAAACACACACACACTCACACATATAAACACACACACACGCTGCTAATCACACACTCACACAAACATATAAACACACTCAATCTCACACATACGCACACTCATCAATATAAACCAACACACACAATCACTCAATCACACACAAACATTCACACGCACATTTTCAAACACATGTATTCACACGCACACTCATACTGATTCACAAACACATCCTCACACACACACACACTTGTTCACTAACACACTTGCACTCATTCACACCCATTTTCATTCACACACACTCATTCACACACTCGCTGACACTCATTCACAAACTGACACATATTCCTACACACACACACTCACTCACACTCATTCACACACTCACTGACTCACACACACTCGTTCACACACACATTCACAAACTGACACATATTCCTACACACACTCACTCACACTCACACACTCACTGACTCACACACACTCATTCACACACACATTCACAAACTGACACATATTCCTACACACACACACACACTCACACTCATTCACAACCACAAACTCACACACACTCACTCACAGCCACGCACACCCACAATCCTTCACACACACTCACACACAGATTGGCAAACACACACAGGCTCATTTAGAAACACACACTCATCCACAAACACTTGTACTCACACTCAGTCACTGACACGCACGCTCACACTCATTCACACACATTCACCACTCATTCACATTTACACTCATTCAGAACAAAATACAGTACAGCACAGGAAATTTGTGTGGATGTTGCCAGGACCCGAGGGCCTGAGCTACAGGGAGAGGCTGGGCAGAGCAGGACTTTATTCATTGGAGCGCAGGAGGATAAAGGATGCTCTTACAGAGGTGTATAAGATCATGAGTGGAATAGATAGATGCACAAGGCCTTTTACCCAGAGTAGGGGAATCAAGAACCAGGGGACATACGTTTAAGATGGGGGGGGGGGGGGGGAGATGCATTAAAAGGAATCTGAGGGGCAACCTTTTTTAGTTTAGTGAACAGGTTTAGAGGGATATGGGCCAAACATAGGCAGGTGGGATTAGAATAGATGAGACATGTTGGCCGGTGTGGGGAAAGTTGGGCTGAAGGGCCTGTTTCCACATTGTACGACTCTCTAACAGGCCCTTCAGGCCAAAATGACCATGCTGAACGTGATTCCAAATTAAATGAATCACTTCTGCCTGCATGGGATCCATATCCCTCCATGACCAGCCTATCCATGTGCCTCTTTAAAAGTGCCTCTCTTATCTGCCTCTACCACCATCCCCAGCAGCACAGTGGAGCAGCTGGTCGAGCCACAGCCTCACAGCGCCAGAGATCCAGGTTCGATCCTGACCTAGGGTGCTGTCTGTGTGGAGTTTGCAAGTTCTCCCCGTGACCACGTGGGTATCCTCCGGGTGCTCCGGTTTCCCCCTGCATCCCAAAGACATGTGGGTGTGTAGGTTAACTGTCCTGTGCACATTGCCCCTAGTGACAATAGACAATAGGTACAGGAGTAGGCCATTCGGCCCTTCGAGCCAGCACCGCCATTCAATGTGATCATGGCTGATCATCCCCAATCAGTACCCCGTTCCTTTCTTCTCCCCATATCCCCTGACTCCGCTATTTTTAAGAGCCCTATCTCGCTCTCTCTTGAAAGCATCCAGAGAACCTGCCTCCACCGCCCTCTGAGGCAGAGAATTCCACAGACTCGCCACTCTCTGTGAGAAAAAGTATTTCCTCGTCTCCGTTCTAAATAGCTTACTCCTTATTCTTAAACTGTGGTCCCTGGTTCTGGACTCCCCCAACATCGGGAACATGTTTCCTGCCTCTAGCGTGTCCAAGCCCTTAACAATCTTATATGTTTCTATGAGATATCCTCTCATCCTTCTAAACTCCAGAGTGTACAAGCCCAGCTGCTCCATTCCCTCAGCATAGTGTGCAGGGAGTGGATGAGAAAGTGGGATGACAGAGAACTAGTGTGAACAGGTGATCGCTGGTCAGCGTGGACTCGATGGGCTGAATGGCCTGTTTCCATTGCCATAACTCTAAGCTAAACTAAACTAACACAAAAGTCACCTATCCATGTTCCCCAGGGATGCTGTCCGAGGGAGTTACTCCAGCACATTGTGTCTTTTTTGTCTATTAATGAGCATCTGCAGTTCCTTGATTCTACATAACAACTCTGGCCGTTCAGTGTACACAACTACCTCGGGCGAAGACCAGAGGTCTCCACAGAAGGTTGAGCCCAGAGGAAGGTCATTCAACACAGTTAGTGTGACACGGGCGCAGTGTTGGAGTTGCTGCCTTACAACACCAGAGACCCGGGTTCCACCCTGACTACGGGTGCCGTCCGTACGAAGTTTGTACATTCTCCCCTTGGGTTTTCTGATGCTGCGGTTTCCTCCTACACTCCAGACGTACAGGTTTGTAGGTTAATTGGCGTCAGTAAGTTGTAAAACTGTCCCTTATGTGCGTAGGATAGTGTACGGGTGATCGCTGGTTGGTGCGGACTCGATGGGCAGAAGGGCCTGTATCTATAAACCCGTAGTCAGGATGGAACCCGGGTCTCTGCTGCTGTAAGGCAGCAACTCTACCGTTGCACCACCGTGCTGCTCGGTGCTGTACCAAGGCTGTGGTATCCTGGTTGGCGCGGACGAGTTGGGGAAGGGTCTGTTTGCGTGTTGTGTGGCTCTGTAACTATCACTCTCTGTTTGCTGTGTGTGCGTCTGTAACACAGCAGCAAATCAACTCATTGGTTGTTCCGGTCTCATTGCGGTTGACAATGAAGAGGATGTTTCCACTAGTGGGAGAGTCTAGGACCAGAGGGCACAGCCTCGGAATAAAAGGACACTCCTTTAGAAAGATGAGGGGGAATCAGTGGAATTCAAGTTGTAGAACTTGAATAGATAATGAAGGTATCCCTTAATAGATAATGAAGGGATACAAGGGTACGAACAGTGGAACTAGTAGGATGCCGGGGGGAGGAGGGGGGAGAGTGAGGGAATACAAAGGTTACTTGAAGTTAGAGAAATCATCGTTCATACCGCTGGGGTGTAAGCTGCCCAAGCAAAATATGAGGTGCTGTTCCTCCAGTTTGCACGTGGCTTCACTCTGACAGTGGAGGAGGCTCAGGACAGAGAGGTCGGTGCGGGAATAGGAAAGGGTGATAAAATGTTTCTTTGTTTTAGTTTTAGATTTAGAGATACGACGTGGAAACAGGCCCTTCGGCCCGCCGAGTCCGCTCCGACCAACGTTCCCCGCACACTAACACTATCCTACACACACTTAGGGCCAATTTACATTCATACCAAGCCAATTAACCTACAAACCTGTACGTCTTTGGAGTGTGGGAGGAAACCAGAGCTCCCGGAGAAAGCCCACGCAGCTCACGGGGAAAACGTACAAACTCTGTGCTGACAGCACCTGTCGTCAGGATGGAACCCGGGTCTTTGGTGCTGTGAGGCAGCAACTCTACCGCTGAGCTTTGGGAACCGGGAGATCGTGTAGGCCTGCATATATAATTTATTATGAATAAAGATTATCTTTAGAAATAAAATTCCACGTGTTGCTCGTTACATCTGCATTTACAGTCAGCACCTCGTTAATCTGCCGTGTTTATGTACTGGGTGTCCGTTGCAGCAAATTTTACATCAGCAAAGAACAAGAGGTGCAGGCTGTGAAGCTGAAATTGGTAGTGTTTCATTGTGTGTGGGCTCCAGATGCAAGACCATTGTACCATCACTGGTGGGAAGATGCAATTACAGGGACGAGTTCATACTGTCGATTAGACGATTTGATGCAAAGATGCAACACGAAACATTGTAGGTTGTTGCTCCTCTTCAACTTCGCTGCCAGTATCAAATTTCAGAGTAACATTTAACATAGAGTTCATCTTCCACTATTTGCAGCCTATACATCAGAATGGAGCTGAGAACTCAGAACAGTTCAGCACAGGAACAGTGTAGGAAACATAGAAACATAGAAAATAGGTTCAGGAGTAGGCCATTCGGCCCTTCGAGCCTGCACCACCATTCAATATGATCATGACTGATCATCCAACTCAGTATCCTGTACCTCTCCATACCCCCTGATCCCTTTAGCCACAAGGGCCACATCTAACTCCCTCTTAAATATAGCCAATGAACTGGCCTCAACTACCTTCTGTGGTAGAGAATTCCAGAGATTCACCACTCTCTGTGTGAAAAATGTTTTTCTCATCTCGGTCCTAAAAGATTTCCCCCTTATCCTTAAACTGTGACCCCTTGTTCTGGAAGGAGCTGCAGATGCTGGTTTACACTGAAGATAGACACAAAATGCTGGAGTAAAGGGGCTGTCCCACTTTCACGACCTAATTCACGACCTCTACCGAGTTTGCCCTTGACTCATACTCGCAGCATGGTCATCACGAGGCCGTAGGAAGCAGTCGGAGGTCGTAGCAGGCCGTGATGCTAGTCGTAGGGACTCGTGGCATCAAGTAGGTCGGGGCGTTTTTCCTAGCACGATGAAAATTGTCCACGAGTAAAAAAGGTTGCAATTAGGTTATGAAAGTGGGACAGGCCCTTTACTCAGCGAGACAGGCAGTATCTTTGGAGAGAAGGAATGGGTGACATTTCGGGTTGAGACCCTTCTTCGGACTGAGAGTCAGGGGAAAGGGGAACGGAGATATGGAAGGGTAAGGTGTGAAAACAGACATCAAAGGGTCAAGGAAAATGTAGAATAGAAGCGTCACCCATTCCTGCTCTCCAGAGATACTGCCTGTCCCACTGAGTTACTCCAGCAGTCTGTGTCTATCTTCAGCACAGGAACAGAAGAGGAATAGGACTCTATTCCTTGGAGCGCAGGAGGATGAGGGGTGATCTTATAGAGGTGTATAATATCATGAGAGGAATAGATCGGGTTAATGCATAGAGTCTTCCCCAGAGCAGGGCGATCGAGAACCAGAGGACTAAGGTGGTTTAAGACTAAGACTAGGTTTACGGTGAGGGTGGAAAGATTTAATAGGAACCTGAGGGGTAACTACTTTACGCAAAGGGTGGTGGGTATATGGAACGAGCTGCCGGAGGACGTAGTTGAGGCAGGTAATATCGCAATGTTTAAGAAACATTTAGACAGGTGCATGGATAGGACAGGTTTAGAGGGATATGGGCCAAACGCAGGCAGGTGGGACTAATGTCGATGGGACATGTTGGCCGGTGTGGGCAAACTGGGCCAAAGGGCCTGTTTCCACACTGTATGACTATGACTATGAGTTCAGCACAGGAACAGGCCCTTCGGCCAACAATGGCTGTGCTGAACCTGATGCTGTTAAACTAATCCCCTCTGCCTGCACGTGATCCATATCCCTCCATTCCCTGCATATCCAAGACCCTACATAAAAGCCTTTTCAACATCACTATTGTATCAGCCTCCACCACCAGCCCTGGCAGCATGTTCCAGGCACCACCAGTGTCTCTGCAAAAAAGCTTGCTCTGCATATCACCTTCAAGCTATGTCCTCTGGTCTTTGATATTTCCACTCTGTCTGTCCTATCTACGCCTCTCCTAATTTTATATTCTTCTCTCGTGTCCTCCCTCAGCCTCCAACGCTCCAGAGAAAACAATTTCACTTTGTCCAACCCCTCCTTACAGTTAATACCTTCTAATCCAGGGCAGCAACCTCTTCAAATCCTCCACATCCTTCCTGTAATGGGACGGCCAGAACTGCACTCAATGCACCAAAGTCCGAGAAAGTTACAAACTTAGGGTGGCACGGTGACGCAGTGGTAGACACCCGGGCTCCATCCTGATCCCAGACTATGGATGCTGTCCGTATGGAGTTTGTACGTTCTCCCTGTGTTCGCGTGGGTTTTCTCCGCGTGCTCCAGTTTCCTCCTTTCCACATCCTAACGATGTACAGATTTGTAGGTTAATTGGCTTGAGTAAAAAATTGTGATTAATGTGCGGGGATCGCTGGTCGGCGCGGACTTGGTGGACTGAAGAGCCTGTTTCCATGCTGTATCTCTAAACTAAACTAAACAACTGTGGTGCCAGTGCAGGTGGCCCAGCCTCGCCATCGAGGGCATCCGTCGTCTCGGGTCCCACCTAGTTCGTCCTTACCAGAAAATAAACCTTTGCGTGGGGACGTACGTACGAGGTCCAGCCACCTCGTTCGGTTGTCCGTCCCTTTTTGTGCCTCCGGTTCTGGGGGGGGGGGGGGGTAATGTGGCGGCACCGGGTGGTGGGCCAAGCATTATACGTAACCTTCAGTTCGTGGGGGGTCACGTGTCCCAGTGACGTGAGGTAGAGCTCACGGTGTGGTCACGGGTCACCCTGGGGAGTGTTTAAGGGGTTAATCACACGCGCATGGGGTTGGTGAGTGAGGAGAATTAGTGTAACAATAATGGACAGTATTTTCGGACAAACTTCGTGTCGGCCTCATTCTTTAACGTTACACAACAAGATTTCCTGACTCTTATACTCAATGGGCCAACTGATGAAGACAAGCATACTACATGCCTTCTTTACCACTCGATCTACTTGTGTTGCCACTTTCAGGGAGCCATCTACTAGGATCCCAAGATCCATCTGCACATCACATCCGTGCTGTTAAGGGCCTTGCCATTAGTTTGTGGGATGGAAGGAAAGTGGAGCAGGAAAAGGAAAATTAGTTATAAGCCACCGTTCCCTGTCTCGGAAGATAGGCACAAAATGTTGGAGTAACAGCGGGACGGGCAGCATCTCTGGAGAGAAGGACTGAGTGACGTTTCGGGTCGAGACTCGTCCTATGACTGAGAGTCGGGGAGAGGGAAACGAGAGATATGGAAGGATACAAAGAGAATGTAGGGTGTGAAAAGGACAGATCAAAGCAGACAATGCCAAGGAAATGTAGAATGGTTCATTGTTGGCTGAGGGGAAGGTGACAATGAGGCATACAATCAGTAATATTCATCAGTCTGAAGAAGGGTCTCGACCTGAAACGTTGCCTATTCCTTCTCTCCATTGATGCTGCCTCAACCCCTAAGTTTCTCCAACATTTTTGTCTACCTTTGATTTTTCCAGCATCTGCAGTTATTTCTTAAACAATCCGTAATATTAATCAGGAGGACAGTGAAACTAGTCGGAGAACTAGGGTGGGGGGGATGTGTGCAGAGAGAGAGAGAGGAAGCAAGGGCTATCTGACATTAGAGAAGTCAATGTTCATACCGCTGGGGTGTAAACTACCCAAGCGAAATATGAGGTGCTGCTCCTCCAATTTGCACTGGGCCTCACTCTGGCAATCGAGGAGGCCCAGGACAGAAAGGTCAGTGTGGGAATGGGAGGGGGAGTTGAAGTGTTTGGGAACCAGGAGATGACGTAGGCCCAGGCGGACTGAGCAGTGCTGGGCTGGGTTCTGTATTGGCTGCTTCAACAATGGAGCAGAGGGCAGGGCATGCAATAAAACCAGCAAATGTCATTTAAAAATGAAAAGCATTGACAAAAACCAGAAAGGACATGGAAGCGGGTCACATACCACAATACATTATAACTTTGAACTCTGGAAGAACAAATCAATTCAAAGTCAGTTTCCGATTAACAGCAGCATAATTCATCAAGGTTATGCATAAAGGATGTCATATTGTATGAACCAAATTGGAAATCAATACCAAGAAAGATCTGCTAATCTAAATTGGCGTTCAAAAGATGCACAGTCACATAATAACATTCTGCAAATCAAATCAACCCAGTTAAATATTGATGGAGGAGGTACTGCCATCACGGGTCCAAGTTCAAGGCTTGACGTCACATTTGGTGGCCCAGATTAATACTCTATGTTTAGGGTGGCAGGGTGGCAGGGTGGCGCAGCAGTAGAGTTGCTGCCTTGCAGCGCCAGAGACCCGGGTTCAATCCTGACTACGGATGCTGTCTGTAGGAAGTTTGTACGTTCTTCCCGTGACCACGTGGGTTTTCTCAGACTGCTCCAGTTTCCCCCCACAATCCAAAGATGTACAGGCTTGTGGGTTAATTGGCTTGGTATAATTGTAAATATACCTAGTGTGTAGGATAGGGCTAGTGTATGAGGTCGCCATGGACTTGGTGGGCCGAAGGGCCTGTTTCTGCGCTGTATCTCTAAAGACAAAACTAAATGTTAAATTTTATATAAAATTTTAAAATCCTTCATAAGATTGTGCAGGTTTCAGATTTGGTCATTGCATTATTATTGTCGTTATATATATATAGAAATATATAATAAATATATATCATAAATAAATATATAATATATATATATATATACAGAATATACTAAACGTTTTTGTAGATGAAGGAATTGCAGATGCTGGTTTACACCGAAGATAGACACAAAATGCTGGAGTAACTCAGCGGATAAGGCAGCGTCTCTGGAGAGAAGGAACATTTTGAGTCAGAGTCCGAAGAATGGTTCCGACCAGAAACGTCGCCTATTCCTTCTCTCCAGAGATGCTGCCTGACCCGCTGAGTTACACCAGCATTTTGTGTCCATCTTCGGTACTGAACTGTTGTTGGAAGCAAGAATTTCATTGTTTCATTTCAGGACATACGACAATGAAACACTCTGGACATGAGACTTGACCTAATATGTTGAATACTGGGCTGTGGAACGCTAGTGATGATTACATTCTGTTTATGGGGTCTTCCTCTAGTTTCAAGGCTAGTTTCTTCCCAGCTGTTATCGGGCAAATTCATCATTCTACCAACAACTAGAGAGCAGTCCTGAAATATGATCTCTGTTATTAGAGACCGTTGGACTATCTTTAATCGGACTTTACTGGACTTTATCTTGCCCGAAACTGAAGATAGATACAAAAAGCTGGGGTAACTCAGCGGGTCAGACAGCATCTCTGGGGAGAAGGAATAGGTGATGGAATAGTAATAGGACCCGAAAAGTCACCCATTCTTTCTCTCCAGAGATGCTGCCTGTCCCGCTGAGTTACTCCAGCATTTTGTCTATCTTCGGTGTAAACCAGCATCTGCAGTTTCTTCCTACACATTATGTAAGTATGTATGTATAATGAATATTTTTCCCATTTATTATATTGTTTACAGTGTACTATGTTTACATATTCTGTTGTGCTGCTGCAAGGAAGAATGTCATTGTTCTGTTTGGGACACATGACAATAAAATGACTCCTGACTCTCATTGTACCTGCATTGTTTTCTAGATTAGTTCCTGTGTGAGGCTTGAACTCACAAGCTCCAGCCACAGGTGAGAGAACTATGCATTGGGTATGGCTGAAATATGTTGACAATTGGGGCACCTTATTCTCACAATTGTTATTAGGGTTGTCCCCATCCCTGTGAAACATCCCTTCCAGACACCTGTAACTTTAGACTTTAGAGATACAGCTCGGAAACAGGCCCTTCAGCCCACCGAGTCCGCTCCAACCAGCGATCCCCGTACATCAGCACTATCCTACACACTTGGGGCACTTTACCCTAGTGAGGAGGAATTTCTTTTGATTAGTACAGGTGTCAGATTGATTAGTACTTGTGTCAGAGGTTATAGGGAGAAGGCAGGAGAATGGGGTCAGGAGGGAGAGATAGATCAGCCATGATTGAATGGAGGAGTAGACTTGATGGGCCAAATGGCCTAATCCTACTCCTATCACATGCCCTTATGAGCTTTACTTATACTGAGGCCAATTAATGTACAAACCTGTACGTCTTTTGAGTGTAGGAGAAAACCAGAGCGCCTGGAGAAAACCCACGCGGTCACGAGGAGAACATACAAACTCCGTACAGACAAGCACCCATAGTCAGGATTGAACCTGGGTCTCCAGCGCTGTAAGGCAGCAACTCTACTGCTGCACCAGCGTGTCTGGAACATTATTCATTGAAGATAGGCATCAAGTGCTGGAGTAACTCAGCGGCACAGGCAGCATCTCTGGAGAGAAGGAATGGATGATGTTTCGGGTCGAGACAATCTGCTGCTCTTTGTGTCGCAGGCCTTTGAACGCGGTTGCTTACATACCTTCGTTATGGTTTGTACAAAATAAAGTCTGTGGGTGGCAGGACAGGGAGGGGACAGGGAGGGGACACACCAGTGGTCAGATGGAGGTTTGTGATAGAGGGGGTTTGCCTGGAGATGATGAGGAGAGAAGCCATTGAGATGTTAAATCCAGCATTGCAAATCGTCAATGCACGAAAAAATGTGGGCCCAAACACTTTTATTTACGAAAGTACGTTTATTTACAGGTACAAAATGAACAAATTAAACTTATTCTGAGGTAACGTCAATCCAAAAATAAAGAATATACATACAAATATGGCGCTGCTGGCAGAGCCGCTGCCTCAGAGCGCTGGTGACCCGGGTTCGATCCTGACCTCCGGTGCTGTCTGTGTGGAGTTTGCCGTTCTCCGAAACGTCACCCATCCTTTTTCTCCAGGGATGCCACCTGACCCGCTGAGTTACTCCAGCACGTTGTGTCTATGAACGGGTGATCGATGGTCGGCGTGGACTTGGTGAGCCGAAGGACCTGTTTCCATGGCTGTATCTCTAAATTAAACTCTGAACTAAACTCGAGTAAAGGGCCTGGCCCACTTACACGACCTTGGATCGCAAATTACGCAACCTCATAGTTGCTTGAGGCGTACGGGCACCGTATGGCCATGCGGGGCCGGTCTCACTTAGAAGTGCGGAGTTGTGCGGGACTGGTCCTAAGATCGCGCGGGGCTCCGAAATTATGGCAGTGACCGAAATCTTTGCGCACCAACGGCCTGTCGACACGACGGCGTACGCAGCGTCTTGACGGCGTACGCCTAGCACGTGGCGTTGCGCGATGACGTCACCACCCGGCGTGGCGTTGCGTGATGACATCACCGCCCGACGCCGTGCGACGCCCAAATTCAGGCCCGCCTCCTGCCCAGCTGATTGGTGAGTATGACGCAAATGGTGTCACACGCGAACTTAGCGCGTACTTCGCACGATCTCCGCTTCCGTTTGGTCGCGCCAAACGCATGCAATCACATGCAAGTGGGACAGGCCCTTAAGCATCAAAGCTGAACGTTATCACCCTCATCCGAGAAGCACTCAAGCCGCTGCGCTGCCCAGCAGTTCTGGAAGGAGTCAAGGTGCCCGTGAACTATCCAGGGGCAGCCGGGCATGGGCGTAAGCCGTGGGTAGTCAGGGGGCAGGCAGTCAGCCTGGGTGGAGTTCTCTGCTGCCCGCTGCCTGATCCAAGCATTCAGTGCACACACAAAAAGCTGGAGTTCCTCAGCGGGTCAGCCAGCATCTCTGGAGAGAAGGAATAGGTGACGTTTCAAGGTGGAGACCCTTCTTCAGACTGAGATTCAGGGGAAAGGGAAATGAGAGATATTGATGATGACATTTGTTTAATGTTTTATGTGTAATTCCTCACTGTATGTCATGTTGTCACTTGCGGGCGGAGCGCCAAGGCAAATTCCTTGTATGTGAATATTTGGCCAATAAACCTATTCAATCATTCATTCATATAGAGAGATATAGAACAAATGGATGAAAGATGCAAAAAAGTAACAATTATCATGGAAATGCCCCTCTATATCTCAATGGACAATAGTCAATAGGTGCAGGAGTAGGCCATTCGGCCCTTCGAGCCAGCACCGCCATTCAATGTGATCATGGCTGATCATCCCCAATCAGTACCCCGTTCCATATGCCTTCTCTTAATACCTTTTCCCTATCTTCAGTTTAAACCAGCATCTGCAGTTCCTTCCTGCACACCTAAGCTTCCAGTATGTTGGCCCCGTGTTGAGTCCACCTTTCATTAACCACACTCCGCAACGGTGATTGTGTTCACAATGCAGATAGGGATCGTAAAAGCCAGTATATATTTACATAAATAAGTTCCTTGCTGTACATCAAGATAAAACTAAGCTCCATGTCAGTGTTGCACAATGGGCTACTCATTGTACCCACTGGCTTTGGTGCTCCTGTTTCAGTGACTAATTTAACTAACAAAGTAGAGAACAATTAACATAGGTGCCCTGCCACATAATTAATTCTGATTACGTATCACCAAGGTGAGAGATCATGCATATTTACCCAGTGATTACGAATGATATGATTAGTGCGGGTGTCAGATTATGGGGAGAAGGCAGGAGAATGGGGTTGAGAGGGAAAGGTAGATCAGCCATGATTGAATGGCGGGGTAGTCTTGATGGGCCGAATGGCCTCATTCTGCTCCTATCACTTATGATCTTATGATCATAGCTTGCTCATAATTGAACAAATAATATTCTCCCACCCCACCCCCCCCTGCCGGTCACGATGAGTAAAAAATGTAAAAATAAATAATACAAAAAAAGGGGGGGGGGGGGGCACGGTGGCGCAGCGGTAGAGTTGCTGCCTCACAGCACCATAGACCCGGGTTCCATCCTGACTACAGGTGCTGTCTGTACGGAGTTTGTACGTTCGCCCTGTGACTGCATGGGTTTTCTCCGGGTGCTCCGGTTTCCTCCCACACTCCAAAGATGTACGGGTTTGTAGGTTAATTGGCTTCGGTCAAATTGTAAATTGGTCCTAGTGTGTGTAGGATAGTGCTGGTGTGCCGGATTCGCTGGGTCAAATGGCCTGGGTCAAATAAAATAATGTAACCTACAAACACCCCCCCCCCCCCCCCCCCCCAGCTCTTCTCCCCCCCTCTTCCCTGTGCCCCACCGGGATGCACATTCATTTCTCCTTTCCACCTCCCTCCTATACTTCTTTCCCAAGCTTCTGACCTTTTCTCACCCCCCTTTTGTCTTTTTATCTCTGGCCTCAGTCCAACCATCTACCTATCACCTCACCCCCCCCCCCCCCCCCCCCCCTTTCACCTATCACTCGCCAGGCTTTGTCCCTCCCCCTTACTACAATCAGGGTGAGGATGGGACCCAACCTGAAAAATCACCTGTCCATGTTCTCCGGAGATGCTGCCTTGACCCGCTGAGTTACTCCAGCACTTTGTGGCTTTTTTTCAGGTAAATGTAAGCATAGCGCGACTTTTGAGAAACAGGGTATTTGTAGCACCTGGAAGAAACTCACGCGGGCACAGGGAGAATGTGCAAACTCCACATAGACAGCACCCGAGGTCAGGAACGAACATGGGTTGAGGTTGGCCTTCGGTGATTCTCAATCGTAGAATCAATTTCCACAATTTCCACTCCGACCATTGAAAACTCATTCACACTCTAATCTGACACATCCCATTTTATCCACCCTATACTCCCACCTCCTCCCCTCACATTCTGCCACTCACCCACGCGTTTGGGAAGTGTAGACTGTGGGAAGTCTAACATTGGCAGGACCTACACAGTGAACGGTAGGGTTCTGGGAAGTGTTGTAGAGCAGAGGGGTCTGGGAGTGAAGGTGGAGGTGGGGTCGAAGGTAGATAAAGTGGTCAAAAAGGCTTTTGGCACATTGTACTTCATCAGCCAGAGTATTGAGTACAGATGTTGGGAGGCCATGTTGCGGTTGTATGCTGCGGGTCGCGTCCGATCCGCGCGCTCCACTGACTCTGTGGGTCCTCCAGCGGCGCCGGATCCACGCGACCCCTCGGCTGCTGCAGGGCATCCTGTGGCCCACTCCACTCCGCCCACACCTCCACCCTGCCCACACCTCCAGTCAAGTCTGATTAAAGATAGTCCTTGGGTCTCCAATGAGGTAGATAGTGGCTCACGACCGCTGTCCAGTTGTTGGTAGGATGATTCAGTTGCCTGATAACAGCTGGGAAGAAACTGTCCCTGAATCTGGAGGTGTGCATTTTCACACTTCTGTACCTCTTTCATAGAAACATCGAAACATCGAAAATAGGTGCAGGAGGAGGCCATTCGGCTCTTCGAGCCAGCACCGCCATTCGTTGTGATCATGGCTGATCGTCCCCTATCAATAACCCGTGCCTGCCTCTCCCCATATCCCTTGATTCCACTAGCCCCTGGAGCTCTATCTAACTCTCTCTTAAATCCATCCAGTGACTTGGCCTCCACTGCCCTCTGCGGCAGGGAATTCCATAAATTCACAATTCTCTGGGTGAAAAAGTTTTCTCACCTCAGTCTTAAATGACCTCCCCTTTATTCTAAGACTGTGGCCTCTGCTGCTGGACTCGCCCAACATTGGGAACATTTTTCCTGCATCTAGTTTGACCAGTCCTTTTATAATTTTATATGTTTCTATAAGATCCCCCCCTCGTCCTTCTAAACTACAGTGAATACACGCCTAGTCTTTTCCTGATGGGAGAGGGGAGAAGAGGGAGTGGCCAGGATGAGACTGGTCCTTAATTATGCTGCTGGCCTTGCCGAGGCAGTGTGAGGTGTAGATGGAGTCAATGGAAGGGAGGTCGGTCTGTGTGATGGTCTGGGCTGCGTCCACAATTCTCCGCAGATTCCTGCAGTCTTGGATGGAGCTGTTCCCAAAACGTGCTATGGAGAACATGGATAGGTTTAAACAAAATACACTTCAATGGGTCATTCTTTGACTAAGATAGATTGGGAAGCAACATGGAAAGGTATGTCAGAAAACAAATATTGAAAGAATACACTGTTCATAACAAATATATATCCCTTTAAGGAATGAAAATCCAACAGGAAAAGTGGTCCAGACATGACTAATACGAGAAGGTAATAATAGTAATGGAACAAAGGAAAGGTACAAGGTTGCCAAGGAAAGCAAGTAAACCTATTCTTTGGGAAATTGCAGGAATTAGCAAAGGGAGGCCAAGACGCTGAGCAAGAATGGGCAAGCAGAATTTCTGGGTAATTTAGCGAGAAACCTAAAAGAGATTGTAAAAGCTTCAATAGACATTTAAGCCCCTGTCCCACTTAGGAAACCTGAACGGAAACCTCTGGTGACCTTGCCCGCGACCCAAGGTTTCCATGAGGTCGCCGGAGGTTTTGGTCACTCTCCCTAATGGTCGAAAGTGGTTTCCGCGTGGTCGAGGCTTCATCTAGGTTGCTTCGATTGTTTCAACATGATCAAAACCGGCCTCGACCAAAAATAGGTTGCCGTTTGGTCGAAGCCAGTGGAGTGGGGTCGCTATTTACTTGCAGACGGTCGAAGGCCATCTCCTTCGCTGACCGGCCATCTTGATTGGCTCATTGAAGTTTCACGACCTAGAAGATGCCCGCTAAACTTTATTAAACTTCTTAAAACTGTCTCCACTCCTTCATCCCCCTTCTCCCCCCCTTCTCCTCCCCACTTCTCTCTCCCCTCTCTCTGCTTCTCTCTCCTCTCCCCTTCTCCCCACCTGCGCTCTCTAAAGGACTTACGGTACTCTGTGGCAGCCGTTTACCTTCCTCTTCATCGTGCAGACAGCGCTCCTCCTCTCTCCATGGCCCCCACCTTCGCGGTGTGTGTGTGTGTGTGTGTGCGTGTGTGCGTGTGCGCGCGTGCGTATGTGTGTGTGTGCGTGCGTGTGTGCGTGTGTGGGTGCGTGCGTGTGCGTTTCGGTCGATCCAGCTCGAGGCTTTCCAGGCGAGTGACCAAAACCTCCGGTGACCTCGTGGATACCATGGGTCACGGGCAAGGTCACCAGAGGTTTCCTTTCAGGTTTCCTAAGTGGGACAGGGCTTTAGAAAAAGGTTATCAAAAGTTTAAAGTGATAAAAAATGCTGGAGAAACTCAGCAGGCGAGGCAGCATCCATGGAGCGAAGGAAATAGGTGACGTTTCGGGTCGAAACCCTTCTTCAAAAGTTTATGTGGGTCCCTTACAGATGGAGACAGGCAACATTTGAAGAGCGTTTGATGGCTGCGGGCCTGCACTCGCTGGAGTTTAGAAGGATGAGGGGAGGGGACCTCACTGAAACCTAAGGCAGACACAGAATGCTGGAGTAACTCAGCGGGACAGGCAGCATCTCTGGAGAGAGTGAATGCGTGACCCTTCTTCCGACTTACTGGATAATGAAAGGCCGAGAGAAATTGGACGTGGAGAGAGGATGTTTCCAGTAGAGAGAGAGAGAGAGAGTCTAGGACCAGAGGACACAGCTTCAGAATAAAAGGACAAACCTTTAGTATGAAGATGAGGAGGAATTTCTTTAGTCAGAGGGTGGTGAATCTGTGGAATTCATTGCCACAGACGGCTGTGGGGGCCAAGTCGTTGGGTATTTGCAAGGTAGGGACTGATAGATTCGTGATTAATGCGGGTGTCAGGGGTTATGAGAAGGGGAATGAGGTTGAGAGGGGAAGATGAATCAGCCATGATTGAATGGCAACGTAGACTGAATGACCTAATTCTCCTTCCGTCTCTATAAGTCTCATAACATTAGAGAATGAGGAAAAGCCAGAAAAATTAAACAAAATATTTGACGGCTCTTCACAGAATTATACTCCCCTCCCTCTCCCTCTCTACCTCCCCCCCTCCCCCCTCTCTATCTACCACCCTGTGGCAGTACCTGGGGGTTAGGCCACTCCTTGGGTCATCCCCCTCGGCTCTAGAGGGACAGGGACGATTGTCTGCCAACGGGGTTTCCCGGATCCTGCTCGCGGGCGTTCTGGTTGTTTGCCATGATTCATTGAACGACTTCTGAACCTGCCTGGCATCTGGCCTTTTCCTGAACTCATCCAGGCTACTACAGCCCCTCCCTCTCTGTCCCCCTCCCTCTCTACCCCCCCTCCCTCTCTGTCCCCATCCCTCTCTACCCCCCCCTCCCTCTCTGAGTGGTGCAATATTGCGTTGGGGGGACGGCTTGCAACAGGTCTGCACTTGGTCTAGTAGAGAATGAGGAAATGCCAGAGGAATTAAACAAAATAGTTGACGGCTCTCTCCTCACAGAATGTACAGGGCAGAGTGGGAAAGAACAGGTCGTGGAGGCATTCAGCATGGAAACAGGCCATTCGGCCCACCACATCCGGCTAGCCAGTGGACACCCATCTTCCAGCACATGACGTGTAGCCATCAATACCGATGTTTAAGTTCGCATCTAGGCAGGTCTAAAGTGACAGAAGAGTTTAAAGAAATTAAAGACCATTAAAAAAATATATATTGGAGGAACTAATGCAAGTGGTCGGCACGGTGGCGCAGCGGTAGAATTGCTGCCTTACAGCGCCAGAGACCCGGGTTCGATACTGACTACGGGTGCTGTCTGTACGGAGTTTGTACATTCTCCCTATGACCTGCGTGGGTTTTCTCCGGGTGCTCCGGTTTGAGTATAGATGTTGGGAAGTCATGCTGCAGTTATATAAGGTGGTGGTGAGGCCACATTTAAAGTATTGTGTTCAGTTTTGGTCTCCGTGTCATAGGAAAGATGTTGTCAAGCTGGAAAGGGTGCAGAGAAGATTTACGAGGATGTTGCCAGGACTCGAGGGCTGGAGTTATAGGGAGAGGTTGACTTTATTTCTTGGAGCGCTGGAGGATGAGGGGTGAACTTATAGAAAACCTGTGCAATATCATGAGAAGAATGGTGGCCGATTAGGAAAAGGGGAGATGCAATGAGACCTCTGGGTGTCATGGTACACTAGTCATTGAAAGTAGGCATGCAGGTGCAGCAGGCAGTGAAGAAAGCGAATGGTATGTTAGCATTCATAGCAAAAGGATTTGAGTATAGGAGCAGTGAGGTTCTACTGCAGTTGTACAGGGTCTTGGTGAGACCACACCTGGAATATTTTGTACAGTTTTGGTCTCCTAATATGAGGAAAGACATTCTTGCCATAGAGGGAGTACAGAGAAGGTTCACCAGACTGATTCCTGGGATGTCAGGACTTTCATATGAAGAAAGACTGGATAGACTCGGCTTGTACTCGCTAGAATTTAGAAGATTGAGTGGGGATCTTATAGAAACTTCCAAAATTCTTAAGGGGTTGGACAGGCTAGATGCAGGAAGATTGTTCCCGATGTTTGGGAAGTCACAGTTTAAGGATAAGGGGGAAATCTTTTAGGACTGAGATGAGAAAAACATTTTTCACACAGAGAGTGGTGAATCTCTGGAATTCTCTGCCACAGAAGGTAGTTGAGGCCAGTTCATTGGCTATATTTAAGAGGGAGTTAGATGTGGCCCTTGTGGCTAAAGGTATCAGGGGGTATGGAGAGAAGGCAGGTACAGGATACGGAGTTGGATGATCAGCCATGACCATATTGAATGGCAGTGCAGGCTCGAAGGGCCGAATGGCCTACTCCTGCACCTATTTTCTATGTTTCTATGTTTCTAAGAATAGATCGGATAAACACAAAATCTCGTGGCCAGAATAGATGATTCGGGAACTAGAGGTCATGGGTTTAAGGTGAGGGGGTAAAGATTTAAATGGGAACCTGAGGAATAACTTTTTTTACACAAAGGGTGGTAGGTGTATGGAACAAACTGCCAGAGGAGGTAGTTGAGGCAGGGACTATCCCAACGTTTAAGAAATACTTAGACAGGTACATACATATATGGGACATATTTAGAGGGTTATGGGCCAAATGCATGCAGGTGGGACTAGTTTAGATGGGACACGTTGGTCGATGTGGGCAAGTTGGGCCTATTTTCATGATGTAGATACAGCAAATACCTGGGATAGCAAATGGTATGTAACTTTAATTGAAAGAGGCTTTGTATGTTTGAGTAAACATATTTAATTGCAATTAATTCGGCTTCAGGAAGACCAGAGATAAAACACAGGACAGCACAGTGCAATTATAGACAGCACCTTAGTTTATGGGAGGACAGAAGGGAAGAAGCTGTTCCTGAGTCTGCTGGTGCATACCTTCTGCCTGACGGGAGAGAGGAAAATGGTGCTGAAATAGAAGATAAGCCATGATGTTATGGTACAGCAGAGGGGCCGAGTGGCCTAGACCTGCTTCTATCTCTACAAACAAGCTGCCCGTTGAGCAAGGGCATCCCAGTGAGAATATCTTTCTGGGTTAACATACGATGAGCATTTGACAGCACTGGGCCTGTGCTCACTAGAGTTTAGAAGGATGAGGGGTACCTCATTGGAACTTACCGCATAGTGAAAGTCCTGGATAGAATGGATGTGGAGAGGATGTTTCCATTAGTGAGAGAGTCTAGGACCAGAAAGCACAGCCTCTGATAAAAGGATGTACCTTTCGGAAGGAGATGATGAGGAATTTCTTTAGTCAGAGGGTGGTGAATCTGTCGAAGCCGTCAATGGGTATTTTTAAGGTGGAGATTGAAAGATTCTTGACTAGTAAAGATGTCAGGAGTTATGGGGAGAAGGCAGGAGAATGGGGTTGAGAGGGAAAGGAGATCAGCCATGATTGAATGATGGAGTAGACTTGATGTGCCGAGTGGCCTAATTCTGTTCCTAGATCCTATGAACTTGTGCATTTTCTCTGGAGTACACTCGCTGTGGTGTTCATCCACCTCTTTTAGTTTAGTTTCTAGACACAGCGCAGAAATAGGCCCTACGGCCCACCGAGTGTGCACTGACCAGTGATCCCTGCACATTAACACCACCCTACACACACGAGGGGCAATTGTACACTATACCAAGCTAATTAACCTACAAACCTGAACATCTTCGGAGTGTGGGCGGTAACCGAAGATCTCAGCCAAAACCCACGCAGGTCATGGGGAGAACGTACAAACTCGGCACAGACAGCACCCGTAGTCAGGATCGAACCAGGGTCACTGGTGCTGTAAGGCAGCAGCTCCAACACTGCGCCACCGTGCCGCCTCTCTGTCAACCAGTTTACATTTGGCAACATTTATCCTGTTTTTTCTTTTCACCATCAAGCTCTTCCTCGCTGACCTTCTGACCCCATCACCCTCATCCCCCTGGGCTACCCGTGTCTGCAGACCTCCGCATGCCCTGTTGGAGTTGTTCTCAGTCACCTCCACCGCAGCCCGGAGCAACCCGTTCACATTCCGCAGCGCGAATGAGGCTTCCGTGACAGACTCCATTACATTTGGCCTCAAACCACTCGCTTCCCACAAACTGAAAGGCAGTGTTGCAAGTGGCGTCTTAAATGATGTTCCAGCTCTGTGTACAGGACTGACAGGGAGCACTTGTTCAATGGAATAAGGAAGTCATAGAGTCATACAGGACTTTTGGCCCCACTTGCCCACACCTCCCATCTACACTAGATTCAAGATTCAAGATTCAATGTAATTGTTACATGCACCAATTAAGGTACAGTGAAATTTGAGTTACCATGCAGCCATATTAAGTAAAAAAAAGCACACACAGCACATCAAATAAAGTTTAACATAAACATCCACCACAGTGGAATCCACATTCCTCACTGTGATGGAAGGCAATAAAGTTCAGTCATCTTCCTCCTTTGTTCACCCGTGGTCAGGGGGGGGGGGCTTGAACCCTCCGCACACGCCGCTGCCGATGGTCCGCTGTTCAAGCCCTCCCGTCGTGATGATCAAAACTCCGGCGTCGGGACGGATCGGAACACCCGAGCATGGAGCTCCCGAGTGGGCCGCTTCTTACCGGAGACCGTGGCTTCACGGTGTTAAAGTCCACAGGCCCCGCGGACGGAGCTCCAACACTGGCGATCCTCGGCAAAAAAATCCCAGGCTCCGCGATGGCAAGTCCGCGCCGCGCCCATGGCTCGAAGCTCCGGGCCGGTCTCCAGGAAAGGCCGCACAACTCCACGTTGTACGCCACGGGGGGGGACGGAGATGCGACACGGAGGGAAATCGCATCTCTGTCGAGGTAAGTGACTGGAAAAACTAGTTCCACCTGCCTGCATTTGGCCCACATCCCTCTAAACCCATCTGATCCATGTACCTGTCCATATGTTCCTTAAATGGTGCGATGCTACCTGTTTTAACCACCTCCTCCGGCAGCTCGTTCCATACACCCACTACCCTCTGCGTGAAAAGGTATTACATTTTTCCCCTCTCACCATAAATCTGTGTCCTCTGGTTCTTGATTCCTCTACTCTGGGCAAGAGACTCTGTGTGATTGAATGATACAGCATGGCCAGGCACTTCAGCCCACCGAGTCCACGCCGACCATCGATCACCCCTTCGCCCTACGTTAACCCACTTTCTCATCCACTCCCGACACACTGGGGGCAATTAACCTACAAACCCGCACGTCTTGAGGGAAGTGGGAGGAACCTGGAACACCTGGAGGAAACCCGCGTGGTCACAGGGAGAACATACAAACTCCACACAGACAGCACCCGAGGCTAGGGTCCAACTGTGAGGCAGCAGCTCTAACGGCTGCGCCAGCGTGCTGCCCAGGTGCTCTCACGTCCCAAACACGTGCAGGGGTTTGTAGGTTAATTGCTCTCTGCAAGAGTGCAGGGAGTTGATGGGAAAATAAGATGACGTAGGAGCAGTGTGAACGGGCGATCCACAGTGGGTGTGGGATGAAGGGCCTGTTTCCACCCTGTACCTTTCTATCAAGCGTAGAATCGCATCTCTGGAGTGGTGGGGAAGCTGCACCTATCGCTGTAGCTGTTGCTCCACCGCAAGGCATGCAATGAGGAACCCTGCTCTAGGGTGTGCAACAACGCCAGAAGGCTTTGGCGGCTCCCTGAATTACCTGATGGGATGATAGCCAACAGACAACTTTCTGTACACTTCAGGTCAACAACAGTCCCAAGCTCCATGACCTTAGCTATCAGGAAGGGTTGGGACTTCACAGCTGCCAGGCAACAAACATTACAACGCCTACATCTAAGGGCTGAATCAGCAAGCCTCCAGCCAGTCACTTTGGGAAAGACTGGATTTAGTTTAGTTTAGTTGGCTTTAGTTTAGAGATACAGCATGGATACAGGTCCTTCGGCCCACCGAGTCCGCGTCAACCAGCGATCCCCGCACACCAACACTATCCTACGCACACTAGGGACAATTTACAATCTTTACCAAAGCCAATTAGCCTATAAACCTGTACGTCTTTGGAGTGTGGGAGGTAACCGGAGGAAACCCACGCAGGTCACGTGAGAATGTGCAATATCCATACAGACAAGCACCCGAGGTCAGGATCGAACCTGGGTCTCTGGCACAACAAGGCAGCAACTCAACCTTCTGGTAGACACTGGAACCCTAAAGGGGCTGTCCCACTGTACGAGGTCATTCAAGAGCTCTCCCGAGTTTAAAAAAAAAATCAAACTTGTGGTAAGCACGTAGAATGTAAGTAGCGGGTACGTCGGAGCTCGGGACGTCTCTTAGCGGCTCGTAACGCTAACGGCAGGTACTCGGGAAACGCGGTAAGCTCGTGAAGACTCGTGAAGATTTTTCAACATGTTGAAAAATGTCCACGAGAGCCCCGAGTACCTACGAGCGGCTATTACCGTAATTCTCCGAGTTCGAATCAGGGCAAGCTCGGGAGAACTCTTGAATTACCTCGTACAGTGGGACAGGCCCTTTAGGTCTATTATAAACAATGTATTCTTCTTGTTGAGTCCACACACAAGATTAGAAGTTGTTCAGCCAGAGCTGAACACACTTCTCGGCATCTGCACACAATGGTGTCTGTCTTGTCACTTCTCTTGTGCGCGGTGGTGGAAAGATTGGTGGAAACAGGGCCGCGACGTGAACACTCTTTCCTTCACCCCAATAATGTATTCACAGTTTGGCGGTCTCAAGAACGACAACTGAAGTTTCGAACAAACTTTTATTCGAAAATTCACTTTTCAGTAAACAGGTTCTCTCGACTCGTCTGGGCCACATCGCTGGTCAGAGCTGAACTGGCTCACCAAAGCAAAACCGCTCGAAAACAAGCAGCCCCTCCCGAGTCACGTGACTGCGGCTTCCGAACGCCGGGTTCGATACCTGCGTGCGCCAGTAGGCGCCGCTACAACAGGATGCTTCGTAGGCCAGCAGCATATTCAAGGATGAGTCTCACTCCGGCCATTCTTCCTTCACCCCTCTCCCATCAGTCAAGAGGTACAGAAGTGGGAACACGCACACATCCAGAATCAGGGACAGTTTCTTCCCAGCTGTTATCAGGCAACTGAACCATCCTATCACAACTAGAGAGCAGTCCTGAACTATTATCTACTTCACTGGAGACCCTCAGAATATCTTTAATCAGACTTAAGTATTCAGACCCTCTATTACTTTGTTGAAGCACCTTTGGCAGCGATTACAGCCTCAAGTCTTCTTGGGTATGACGCTACAAGCTTGGCACACCTGTATTTGGGTAACTTCTCCCATTCTTCTCTGCAAATCCTCTCAAGCTCTGTCAGGTTGGATGGGGAGCGTCGATACACAGCTATTTTCTGGTCCCTCCAGAGATGTTCGATCGGGTTCAAGCTTGGGCTATGGCTGGGCCACTCAAGGACATTCACAGACTTGTCACAAAGCCACTCCTGCATTATCTTGGCTGTGTGCTTAGGGTCATTGTCCTGTTGGAAGGTGAACCTCCGCCCCAGTCTGAGATCCAGAACGCTCTGGAGCAGGTTTTCATCGAGGTTCTCTCTGTACTTTGCTCCGTTCATCTTTCCCTCGATCTTGACTAGTCTCCCAGTTCCTGCCGCTGAAAAACATCCCCACAGCATGATGCTGCCACCACCATGCTTCACCGTAGGTATGGTATTGGGCAGGTGATGAGCGGTGCCTGGTTTCCTCCAGACGTGACGCCTGGCCAAAGAGTTCAATCTCGGTTTCATCAGGCCAGGGAATCTTGTTTCTCATGGTCTGAATGTCCTTTAGGTGCCTTTTGGCAAACTCCAAGCGGGATGTCATGTGCCTTTTATTGAGGAGTGGCTTCCATCTGGCCACTCTGCCATAAAGGCCTGATTGGTGGAGTGCTGCAGATATAGTTGTCCTTCTGGAAGGATCTCTCATCTCCACAGAGGAACTCTGGAGCTCTGTCAGAGTGACCATCGGGTTCTTGGTCACCTCCCTGACCAAGGCCCTTCTCCCCCGATTGCTCAGTTTGGCCGGGCGGCCAGCTCTATGAGGAGTCCTGGTGGTTCCAAAGTTCTTCCATTTAAGAATGACGGAGGCCACTGTGCTCTTCGGGACCTGCAATGCTGCAGAAATTGTTTTATACCCTTCCCCAGATCTGTGTCTCGACACAATCCTGTCTCGGAGGTCTACGGAAGATTCCTTCGTCTTCATGGCTCGGTTTTTGCTCTGACATGCACTGTCAGCTGTGGGACCTTATATAGACAGGTGTGTGCCTTTACAAATCATGTCCAATCAATTTGATTTACCACTGGTGGACTCCAATCAAGTTGTAGAAACATCTCAAGGATAATCAATGGAAACAGGATGAACCTAAGCTCAATTTTGAGTGTCATAGCAAAGGGCCTGAATACTTATGTAAATATGATATTTCAGTTATTTCTTTTTAATTACTTTGCAATAATTTCTAAACACCTTTCTCTTTTTTATTATGAGGTATTGTGTGTAGATTGATGATAAAAAAAAAGAATGTATCCATTTTAGAGTAAGGCTGTAACGTAACAAAATGTGGAAAAAGTGAAGGGGTCTGAATACTTTCTGAATGCACTGTATATGGAACAAGCTGTCAGATCGTACAATAGCATTTAAAAGACATGTTGAGTGGCAAATTACTACACCTCTCTCTCCAATTCTCCCCCAACCAAGTCACACCAGCTTCTCATTCTCACCTAGCCCACAGCTAACAATGGCCCGTTTCCTTTATCATTGTTTCTTTTCTGCATATCCTTCATTCATTTGTACTATATCTCCCTATGTCATCATCTATATCTCTCGTTTCCCTTTCCCGTGACTTTTAGTCTACAGAAAGGTCTCGACGCGAAACGTCACCCATTCCTTCTCTCCAGATGAGCAACTTTTTGTGTCTATCTAGGGCCGGTCACCATGGTGCAGCGGTAGAGTTGCTGCCTTACAGCGAATGCAGCTCCGGAGGCCCCGATTCGATCCCGAGTACGGGTGCTGTCTGTGTGGAGTTTGTACGTTCTCCCCGTGACCTGCGTGGGTTTTCCCCGAGATCGCTGGTTTTCTCCCACACTCCAAAGACGTACAGGTGTGTAGACGAATTGTCTTGGTAAATGTAAAAATTGTCCCAAGAGGGTGTAGGATAGTGTTAATGTGCGGGGAATGCTGGTCGGCACGGACCCGGTGGGCCGAAGGGCCTGTTTCTGCGCTGTATCTCTAAACTAAACTAAACTAGACTAAACTGCGGTTTGAACCAGCGTCTGCAGTTCCCTCCTACACAGTCTATCCCCCCCCCCCATGATGGAGACAGAGATGGAGAAGTGGGGGAGAAGGTGTCAGAGATAGTCCAAGTGGATCCGATGGCAGGGTGGAAGTTAGTGGTAAAGTTAATGAGAGCAACTTTGGTTGCAGGAGGTAGTCGCGATGCAGTCGTCAATACAGAAAGAGTTGGGGGATTGTTTGATAACAATACGTCCAGCTTTGCTAGCTTGTTCAGCAGACCACCCAGCAAGAGAAAGCTGAAGATAGACACCAAAACCTGGAGCAACTCAGCGGGTCCAACAGCATCTCTGGAGAAAAGGAATATGTGACGTTTTACGGTCGAGACCCTTCTTCAGACTGAAGAGATGCTGCCTGACCCACTAGGTTACTCCAGCTTTTTGTGTCTCTTCGGTTTACGATTGGAACTTTCGTTTGATTTAACAAAATGATAATCCAAATTGGTTCCACAGATATTTACACCAACGGTAACACTGTCATTCAATTTGGATTATCATTTTGTTTAATCAACCAAAAGTTCCAATCACACAGGGTTTTATTTTATATTCAGGAAAGTCCAAATGCGGCAAAGGAAAATTATAAATCTCCCCCCGTCTCCCCCGGCCAGTGCTGTGATGAACGCGGGTGTCTGGATCAATCGCTGACAAGGTCTCGGACAAATCCCGCCCCCGAAGACGTCATGTCCGTTCGGTAGCTTTTTGACATCATGTCCATTTTAGCGTATTGTCCTTCGGCGTGGAGTTCGTTCGGGTTCATGTCCTTTCGGCGTCGTGCCATTTCATTTTTTAGGCTTTTCGGCGTCGCGCCCGTTCGGTTATTTGCTTTTCTGCATTGTTTCCGATCGGTATCTTGGCTTCCAATTCTTCGCTTCGGCGTCTCGTCCTTCGACATCCCGTCCGCGCACGCGTTTTAACGTTCATTGTTCTATATCTCTCGACATCATCGTCTATATCTTTCGTTACCATTTCCCGTGACTTTCAGTCTGAAGAAGGGTCTCGAACTGAAACGTCACCCATTCCTACTCTCCAGATGTGCTGCCTGTCCCGCTGAGTTACTTCAGCTCTTTGTGTCTATGGCTGATCTGTCTCTCCCTCTCAATCCCATTCTCCTGCCTTCTCTCCACAACCCCTGACACCCGCACTAATCGAGAATCTATCTATCTCCGCCTTAAAAATAATATTTGACTTGGCCTCCAAAGCCGCCTGTGGCAATGAATCCCACAGATTCACCGCCCTCTGACTAAAGAAATTCCTCCACGTCTCCTTTATATAGATTAATTCATGCTGGGTATTATTTACCAGAAAACAGACCAGCACAGGAACTTTGGGCATAATGTCCGCACTGTACATGATGCCAATGTTAAACTACTCTCTGCCAGCGTGTTGTTCATATCCCTTCATTCCCTACATTAACAAAAACCTTTCATGATTTTGAGTTTAGAAAAATCAAACGTTCTGCCTGATATATTTGTATTTGGCCAACCCATTGAAGCCTTGGCATCTGAGAAAGAGAGGGCTAGTTTTAATGGAAACCCTTGCTTTCCACAAGAGAAAGCAAGCTGAGGCACGGAGAACTGTTTCGCTCCTTGTTTTATTCAAACTGTGTTAACAATTCTTCTCCGTGGATTGTCACCTTTTCGTGGTGGAGAAGCTTGTGTGGTTCTGAGATCCTGAGAGCGATGCCGTCTGGAGCTATGCTCCTGGTAGGGCCACCCATGGCGGTGAGGTCGAGGGGGAGATCTCTGACAAAGAGCAATCCAACCAAGACCTCAACGGTGGAACAGGCGGAGGACGATGGCTGACCTTAGTGGAGCGTCACAACGGCTGGAAAGGCGGATGAAGGCTGCAGCAGAAAAGGGTCTCCGGTCGTCTAGGACTCTATGCCACTGGATCCCACCTCTCCCACCTCTATGGCTTCCTCTGGCTTCACTTGATGCACTTCTTCTGTCCTTATCTCACAGTCTTTTGTCTTCTTTCTATATCCGTGACTCTCAGTCTGAAGAAGGGTCTCGACTCAAAATGTCAGTCGTTCCTTCTCTCCAGCGATGCTGCCTGATGTGACCTCAGCATTTTGTGTCTATCTTCAGTGTGAGCCAGCATCTGCCGTTCAATCCAACGCTGTTTAGTTCAAACATTGATGAGCATTGGGCAGTGGGCAGGTGCTATAGACCGGCACGAGAAGGTAGACGCTCCCGCCCCCACGAGTCTCGGGCAGATGGGGCTCGTCAGCCTGGGAAGGCAGTCCATCTCGGAGAGGGATAACTCTGATTTAAAACCTCCACTGCCTTGTGGCCATATCCAGTCACGGAAAAGGCTCCAGGAGTAAACCTCAAGAAAAATCCGGAGCCGGAGCCCCTAAGGCAGTTTAACCTCGCTCTGGCAGCTCCTGCGACGGCGCTGGTGCCAAACTGTAACGGCCCTGCTGTTCTTTTGGCTCGATCAGCGACGTGGAGAAGGGGGGACGTGCTGCATGGGCAACAGCCTGTCCTCCATATGACATCGCCCAGACTTGCATCCGACCACACATCACCCATGGTCAGTCATGACCGAGAGGGGCCTACTACTAATGAAGTATTTAACAGTGATGAAGGTCACTGACTTAGATTCCACACAAATATGCAATCGATCCGACACTGAAGTAGCACTAATATTGCTACAAACACTGTCGCCAAGATACAAATGTGATGTAATCAGCATGAACTGGAGGTTCTACTACCACACTGTGCTGTTACATTGAACCCTTGCTAATCTTGGCTCAAAGGGCAGCGCTCTCACCCTAGTTAACAAGTCACAGACTCGAGTCCCACTACAGAAACGGAGAGTTTGTACCTTCTCCCCGTGACCGTGCGGGTTTCCCCCGGGTGCTGCGGTTTCCTCCCACACTCCAAAAGACGTACAGGTTTGTAGTATGATTTTGAATTGTCCCTAGTGTGTGCAGGATAGTGTTAGTGTGCGGGGATCGCTGGTTGGTGGGGACTCGGTGGGCCAAAGGGGCCTGTTTCCACGATGTACCTCCAAACTAAAGTAAAAAACATAAAGTGGGCTAGCATTTCAACACAGTAATATAGGAGGTGGGGGGGGGCTTCATCCAGCAGAGATGCCCACGTTTGACTTACATGTTAAGCCCCATTCTTCTCCTCAGATGGACACAGAGGAGGACAAGTCCCTACTAAGGCTTAACACTTTCAACCAAATGTCCCTGTAACATATTAACTTTTCTTTTGGAGCTGAGCCATACAAAATTTGGCCAAAACTGATAAGCTATTTTATCTTTCTAGTCTGCTGCACAAAATAAATTACAAGCAGAGAAATCCCAAGTTCCAGCCTCGTATCAAGATCATGTACATACAAACTCACATTTATTGAAGGGTTATACTGTTTAGAAAGGCTCAAGGACATTTAAACAGTAACATATGTATTATTTGCCATGGAATGGAAGTTTCAGATCAGATAACTGTAAATGCTGCACTGATGGTGAGAGCTGGATGGTCAACTTGTCCCAAGGGCAAAGGAGGCAATCAGAGATGTCCTGTTTCTCTGGATAAGATAAAAATTGGATGGAGCCCATTGTGGTTTTGTTTAGAGGTACAGCGCGGAAACAGGCCCTTCTGCCCACTGAGTCTGCACCGACCTGCGATCACCATGTATTAACACTATCCTACACTAGGGACAATTTTGCATTTAACCAAGCCAATTAACTTACAAACCTGTACGTCTTTGGAGCCTGGGAGAAAACCGGAGCACCCGGGGAAAACCCACGCTGGGCAGGGTGAGAACGTACAAACTCCGTACGGACAGCACCCGTGGTCGGGATCGAAGCTGGGTCTCTGGTGCAGTAGGCGCTGTAAGGCAGCAACTCCACCGCTGTGCCACCGTGCAGCCCCAATGCGAGGGATGAGAGGGGGACGTGAGGGGCAACTTTTTCCACATTAAACGTGATACAACTGCAAGCTGCCAGAGGAGATGGTTGAGGCTGGGACTATAATAGCATTTAAATAGCATCTGGACAGATACATGGATAGGAAAGGTCTAGAGGAAAATGGGTCAAGTGCTGGCAAATGGAGGGAGCTTAGATAGGGCATTTGGGTTGGCATGGCTGTTGGGCCGAATGGCCCGTTTCCGTACCATATGACTCCGAGGCTGTGATGTTAATACAAAGCCCGTTCTGAATGACAAACAATCCCATTCCAACCCTCGGTGACCAATTCCGACACTGACTCAGGCAATGAATAAGCCTCTCGACCTGAAACGTCACCTATTCCTTCTCTCCAGATATGCTGCCTGACCCGCTGAGTTACTCCAGCATTTTGTATCTGTCTTGTTTAAATATGATTCATACTTCTCATGTGTTTTGATTTTAAATTATTTTTTTTAATGCAAGACATTTATTTTTCTAAATAACAAATTTGCAACCATAAGCTTCAGGTCCAGCCTAACAAAAAATCTCACAGCAGCAACCTAGTCACAACCTATAAGTGTTCAATACATTTAGGTTAGATGATCTCTCTTTTCCAAGCCCAAAGAACAATCTCATTCTGCTCAATGTGCTGTCAAAAGACACCTCTCTTTTCTACAGGAATAAATCTTTATAAAACTGGTTTATGTTATCGCTACAAGAATATCTTTCCCGAGATAAACAGTCAAAGTTCAATGGAGTTTCCCACCGATGGCTGTGGTTTTCAGGTCACCTCTAAAGGTTTGAGCACGTCACAGAAGCTGATAGTATATATGTTAATACTGGGAGAAAGCCCACACTCTTATCATCACTCGGACCTGATATTAAGCCATTGCTTGTAAGAGCTAGGAATGGAACATAGAAACATAGAAAATAGGTGCAGGACGAGGCCATTCGGCCCTTCGAGCCAGCACCGCCATTCATTGCGATCATGGCTGATCGTCCCCAATCAATAACCCGTACCTGCCTTCTACCCATATGCCTTGATTCCACTAGCCCCTAGAGTTCTATCTAACTCTCTCTTAAATCCATCCAGTGATTTGGCCTCCACTGCCCTCTGTGGCAGGGAATTCCACAAATATGTAGGAAGGAACTGCAGATGCTGGTTTAAACACAAAATGCTGGAGTAACTCAGCGGGCGAGGCAGCATCTCTGGAGAGAAGGAATGGGAATGTTCAAAACCGGGTTTGAAGAAGGGTCTCGACCCGTTCCTTCTCTCCAGAGGTGCTGCCTGTCCCGCTGAGTTACTCCAGCTTTGTGTGTCTATGGCTGATCTATCTCTCCCTCTCAACCCCATTCTCCTGCCTTCTCTCCACAACCCCTGACACCCACACTAATCAAGAATCTATCTTAGGAATGGAACTCTCGTGGCCAATAACCATCTACTAATCAGTGTCAACAAAAGAGGCTATCTTGATTTTTTACAGGAAATATGATCCATCTGTTGGTAAACAAAGCAAGGTAATATATTAGATTAAAAAAGCCCAGAATGGTACTGTGCAGAATGGCGAATCTCAGAACCGTGAGGCATCATTTAGAAACCAACAAAGGATGAGCCAAAACATTATGTGTAGGAAGGAACTGCGGATGCTGGTTTACACCGAAGATAAACACAAAATGCTGCAGTAACTCAGCGGGTCAGGCAGCATCTCTGGATAGAAGATCTGACTGTCCTGCTGAGCTACTCCAGCATTTTGTGTCTAACTTTGATCTAAAACATTGATAGGGAGAACATTGAACAAGAGGTGTAGGAAAGAACTGCAGATGCTGGTTTAAATCGAAGGTAGACACAAAATGCTGGAGTAACTCCGTGGGACAGGTAGTATCTCTGGAGAGAAGGAATGTCGAGACCCTTCTTCAGTCTCTTCTATTCTGATCCAAAACATCACCCATCCTTTTTCTCCAGAGATACTGATGACCCACTGAGTTACACCAGCATGTTGTGTCGATCTGTGGTGAGGTATTGGGTTGGGACCATTCTTCAGGCAATCCACCAGTCTGAAGAAGTGGCCCGACCCAGAACATCATCTATCCATGTTCTCCCGAGATGGTGCCTGAGCCGCTGAGTTACTCCAGCACTCAACTAGCATCTGCAGTTCCTTCTTTCTCCAATAACTCCACGGAAGCTAACAGTCTGCTCCTTGGTGTTTAGAGGCTCGAGCGCACCCTGGTTCAATCACTTGACAAGTGTCCCAGTTTGCGCTGATGGCGCGCTGCCATAATACGCACTTGTGCTCAAGGCTAAGGCAGAGACATCATGAGTGGATACATTCTGGAACAACCAGTTTGAAGGAGCTAGAAGGCAAGAACATCAGACTCAACTTCAACACCAGAGTGGAGGAGAGCTGTGGGATCAAGGTGAGAGCAAGTAACAAATGTCGACACTGCAATGGGCTAACATGCTCGTTCTCCATCTACCGCAGAACATCATCGTTTAGTTTAGTTTAGAGATTCCACACGGAAACAGGCCCTTCGGCCCACCGACTCTGCACCGACCAGCGATCCCCGCACACTAACACCATCCTACACACACTAGGGACAATTTACAATTTTACCAATGCCAATTAATCTACAAACCTGTACCTCTTTGGAGTGTGAGAGGAAACAGGAGCACCCGGAGAAAACCCACGTGGTCACGGGGAGAACGTGCAAACTCCGTACAGACAGCACCTGTGATCAGGATCGAACCCGGGTCAAGAGCTATTTCCAAGACCTGCAGCTGTGCTTCACAACAGCTGATTTCAGTACAACATGGCAGCGCTTGGAAGTAGGCATCATGGCAGGCTGCACAGTCTCACCCTTGGCCTTTACAATGGCCATGGAAGTCATCATCAGGGCCTCAAAATGGGTGGTGGGCGGTGAACGAACCAGGGCTGGGCTCCGTCTGCCACCCATCAGGGCATACATGGACGACATGACCACACTAACCACTACTGCAGCATGCACCAAGCGGCTACTTGGAAAGCTGCAGGAGAACATCAAGTGGGCCCGAATGAAGATCAAACCAAGTAAATCTCGAAGCATCTCCATAGTCAAGGGGGTGCTTAGAGACACAAGGTTCTGTATCGGTGACGACCCTATACCAACAGTGCCTGAACAGCCAGTTAAAAGCCTGGGCAGATGGTACAATGCAAGTCTCAAGGATAAAGAGCAGGTGGAACAACTAAGGCAAGAAATTGTCAATGGCCTGGAGAACATCAATCAGACCCTACTGCCTGGGAAACTGAAGCTCTGGTGCCTACAGTTTGGACTCCTTCCTCGGACAATGTGGCCACTGACCATTTATGAAGCCCCAATAACAACTGTGGAGAAGATGGAGCGAACCATAACTTCATACGCGAAGAAATGGCTCGGGGTCCCACGATGTCTAACTAACATCGGCCTATATGGCAAAGGGGTCCTGGAACTACCTCTCACTAGTCTAACAGAGGAATACAAGTGCTCTAAAGTAAGACTTCAGATGACACTGAGGGACTCTAGAGACAAGACCATCAGTGCTGTTGCGCCGCCCCTAGTAACTGGCCGGAAGTGGACGCCATCTGATGCAGTACAGCAAGCTTCATCAGCCCTGAGATACAAAGACATCGTGGGGCAAGTCCAGCAGGGAAGAGGAGGCTTTGGCCTTACGACAAGTAAACCAACTTGGCGAAAGGCCACAACATCAGAGCGGAGGACATTGGTGGTCGAGGAGGTGCGGCGACAAGAGGAGGCCGCAAGAAGTGCAAAGGCGGTCTCTCTTGCCAAACAGGGGCAATGGATGCAGTGGGAAGGTGTGGAGCGGAGGAAGATCAGCTGGAAAGAACTATGGGAAATGGAAGCAAGCAAGATCAGCTTCATCATCAGAGCGACTTATGACGTGCTTCCATCACCAAAGAACCTCCATCAGTGGTACAGCGAGGATCCAACCTGTGCCCTCTGCCCAACTCCAGCGACCCTCAAACACATCATGGTAGGCTGCAAGACCAGCCTCACGCAAGGGAGATACACGTGGCGGCATAATCAGGTACTAAAAAGCCTGGCATCAGCCCTTGAGAACAGGCGGTGTGCGACCAACTCCTTGCCTCCGAGAGCAAGCAACCCCCTCCCCCTAAGGGCAACAACCTTTGTCCGAGAAGGACAGAAAACATCTAAACATCCTTCCACCAGATCAGAAGAAGGAAACCTATGCAGGGCCCGCGACTGGAGGATGCTGGCGGACATCGGCCGACAACTAGTTTTTCCACCTGAAATTGCTTCCACCAACCTCAGGCCAGACTTGGTGTTCTGGTCCCCTTCACAGAAGACTGCTTACATCATAGAGCTCACAGTTCCATGGGAGAACTCTGTTGAGGAGGCCTATGAGCGTAAGAAGCTGCGTTACGCAGAGCTTGCAGCAGAGGCAACGCAGCGTGGCTGGAACACCAAAGTCTATCCAGTTGAAGTGGGATGCAGAGGATTTGTTGCGTCATCTACCATCAGACTGCTGAAGGAGCTTGGAATCCACGGTCAGGCTCTGCGGAAGACCATAAGATCACTCTCAGAGGCGGCTGAAAGAAGCAGCCGGTGGATTTGGCTCAAGCGGAAAGACCCATGCTGGGCCCCAAGTTTTTCAGGGTGAATCTTTGGGACGGTTTGACACGGGACACGCGCTGAGGGCTGATCATCCTGCAGCGGGCCGCCCTTGTGGAGGGTGTATAGTGTTAAAAGGCCGAAACACCCAGTGATGCAAGGGTACACTACTGATGATGTGTCCTGTGCCCAACTGTCCTAAAGGTTACCCAGGCCAAGATATACGTATCCACTCCCCCACCCCCCCCCCCCCCCCCGCCCCCCCCCCCACAGATGTTGAGCGTCTACCACTCTCAACAATCAACGAATGTCGTGAAATGCTCCCCACCTATTGGCACAAGGGACTTCTTAACATCTTGTCCTGTGTATTTGATTCTAGAGATTCCACACGGAAACAGGCCCTTCGGCCCACCGACTCTGCACCGACCAACGATCCCCGCACACTAACACCATCCTACACACACTAGGGACAATTTACAATTTTACCAATGCCAATTAATCTACAAACCTGTACCTCTTTGGAGTGTGAGAGGAAACAGGAGCACCCGGAGAAAACCCACGTGGTCACGGGGAGAACGTGCAAACTCCGTACAGACAGCACCTGTGATCAGGATCGAACCCGGGTCTTTGGCGCTGACAGGGGGAGAGTAGACAAAATGTATCGAAGGAACTGCAGATGCAGGCTTAAACCGAAGATAGACATAAAAAGTTGAAGTAACTCAGCGGGTCAGACGGCATCTCTGGAAAAAAAGGAATAGGTGACGTTTCGGGTCGAGACCCTTCTTCAAAGAGCTTTACTCTGTCAAAGTCAGGAGCCAGCAACACCTTTCAAACACTTCCAATGTTCAAACATTGATTGCAGCCACCCCGATTAAAAACAATAGCATCTGAAGATATTTAAAAAAACGCCTCAGGATACTTTACAAGGAAGTTATTACAAGCATTTAAAGGAAACAAAAGCAGATTTTCCTCCTAATCTCCAGCATAGAATCAGTACTCATATGAACGGGGGTTGCAATCCGACCCCGGGCCAAAGATAATGACAGGGGGTCCCAGCACACCCGAGCTCTGCCATCACCAGTTACTCAGCCTATCGCAGGCATAGAACACTGTAGCCTCCGGCTATCAGTAGCACCAGTTTCCCTCGTGAATGTAGTTCTGTGCAAAATAAATGAACGTACACCAAATACAAGTGGCTGATACGGTGGCGCAGGGGTAGAGTTGCTGCCTCACAGCGCCAGACACCCGGGTTCCATCCTGACTACAGGTGCTGGCACTACGGAGTTTGTACGTGGGGGTTTTCTCCGGGTGCTCCGGTTTCCTCCAACACTCCAAAGATCTGTAGGTTTGTAGGTTAATTGGCTGTGGTAAAATTGTAAATTGTCCCTAGTGTGTGTGTGTAGGATAGCATTAATGTGCGGGGATCGCTGGTCGGCGCGGACTCGTTGGGCCGAAGGGCCTGTTTCCACACAGTATCTCTAAACTAAACAAGGGTTCTTATAGAATATAACTAGCAAAGTAAAGAGTGAGTTACTAATATTGTACTTTTTTTACAGAGACGTGGGGACCTGTAACTCATTGCCGAAGATAGTGGTGATGGCAGATTGAGTTCCAGTTTATTGTCACGTGTACTGAGGTACAGAGAAAAGCTTTTGTTGCGTGCTAACCAGTCAGCGGAAAGACAATACATGATTACAATCGAGCCGTCCACAACGTAAATCCCAGGGGGGGGACAGGGGATCACATCCCGCCCATGTTTTGTAATCCGGATTTTTAAATTCTATTAAAGTCTTTCCGCGAGACAGTGGGGGTGAGACTGATGATTGAGGGAGGGTGCCGATTGGACGAAAGAGAGTCGGTCAGCAGGCAATGGGGGGGGGGGAACGTGATGATTCAGCGCGATGATTGGAGGAGGGAGGCGGAGCTTGAAATGGCCCGTTCGCGGGGCCTTTCATCGCCCGACCCGGTGCAGCTTAAAATCGGCTGCGGGATGTTCCATCACCCCGCGGTCAAATTGCTGCGTCGAGGTGCCCAATGTTGAGGCCCCCGCCGGGCCATGAAAGGCCCCGCGATGGCCGAAGCTGGCTGGCTGTGTGTGTGTGTGTGTGTGTGTGTGTGTGTGTGTGTGTGTGTGTGTGTGTGTGTGGTGTGTGTGTGTGTTTTGTGTGTGTGGTGTGTGTGTGTCCTGCGTGTGTGTGTGCGAGTGTATGTGTGTGAGCATGTGCGTCTTGTGTCTTTCGTGTGTGTGCGCGTGCGTGTCTTGCGTGCGTATGTGTACTCTATAAAGAATATATTAAATGAATCAAGATTCTCCCCAGAGATGCTGCCTGTCCCGCTGAGTTACTTCAGTAATTTGTATCCATCTTTAGTTTAAACTGACATCTGCAGTTCCTTCCTACACACACATAATAATTGTGTGTGTGTGTGTGTGTGTGTGTGTGTGTGTGTGTGTGTGTGTGTGTGTGTGTGTGTGTGTGTGTGTGTGTGTGTGTGTGTGTGTGTGTGTGTGTGTGTGTGCGTGTGTGCGTTCGTTCCCTGGGTGCGAGTGTCAGTGAGGTAGATGGTAACTCACAGCCACTCCCTGGTCGGGATCCTCCCTCAGACTGAATGCAGCTTCAGTTCCTTCCTGCCCGAAATGTCGTCTGTCCATCCACTCCACAGAGTTCCTCCACCACTTTGTGTTTTGCTCAAGATTCCAGCATTTGCAGTTCCTTGTGTCTTCAGGAATAAATAATGTTATTATTCAATGAATCCGAAAAAGGGACATCATTAAGTGAGCGTGAAAATTGGTGCCGTTTTCAGCATTGTGTTTGGAACAGTCCTTTTTGGTTGGAAGAACAAAATGTTCTCTTTTTTTTAAATAGCAAAATGATGAAATATAGACATGCTGAGGAATCTAGGAATACTAGTTACCAATTATAATGTGAAATGCTACATTGGCCTTTTATATCTGCAGAGACAGAACATTACAGATGACTAAGCCTTGCTGGAAATAATTATGGCTCTGTGCACCAATATGTAGCCAACCAAAGATATCCTTCCCTCGGTGGCATGCACAGGAATCTTTAGTCTTAGTTTTAGTTTGAGAGAATCAGGCCGGAAACAGGCCCTTCAGCCCACCGGGTCCGCGCCAACCAGCGACCTCCGCACACTAACAATATCCTATACCAGCAAGCCAATTAACCTACATACTTGTACGTCTTTGGAGTGTGGGAGGAAACCGAAGATCTCGGTGAAAACCCACGCAGGTCACAGGGAGAACGGAAAACTGCGTACAGACTGGGTCTTCGGCACTGCATTCGCTGTAAGGCAGCAACTCTACCGCTGCGCCACCGTGCCGCAGAGTCATTTGCAAGGATTTATTAATCATATCCTTACACACATTGCACAATGTAAATCAACCAGGCTTCCCATTGTCTTTAGGCCAACATTGGTGAAGCATTACAGCTAAGTATCTTATATTTTTTTCTGTTTTTACAAAGACAGCATGGAAACAGGCCCTTCGGCCCATCGAGTCCTTGCCGACCATCGATCACTCATTCACACTAGTTGTATTTTACCCCACTTTCTCATCCACTCTCTACACATTAAAGAGTAATTACAGCAGCCAATGAACCTACTAATCCACATGTCTTTGGGATGTGGAAGGAAACTAGAGCACCCGGTGAAAACCCACATGGTCGCAGGGAGAACGTGCAAACTCCACACAGACAGCACCCGAGGTCAGGATTAAATCCGGGTCTGTGGCCCTGAGATAACAGGTCCACCAGCTGCGCCCCTGAGCCGTTTGTTGTTAACATGCTCCCAATAACATATTTAAATCTAGTGCTCAAGTGATCTGCCTTCATTCACATTAGATAATGAGCTAATCAGTTATTGAGTGAACAGTTCCAAAGATGGGAAGAATTCCACAGCATAGATTGGATTGGAACCAAGGAACCAATGTATTATGCATGCACAAAACCAAAACATGGAGCTAAATTATTCAGCAATATCACAAATCTGGAGAAATATCAAAATCTTGATGAAAACTGACATAAATGACTAAAGTAGGGTGGCATGGTGCCAGAGACCCGGGTTCCATCCCGACTACGGGTGCTGTCTGTACGAAGTTTGTACGTTCTCCCCGTGACCTGCGTGTGTTTTCTCCGAGATCTTCGGTTTCCTCCCACACTCCAAAGGCGCGCAGATTTGTAGGTTAATTCGCTTGGTAAAAATGCAATTTGTCCCCCGTGTGCAGGGATCGCTGGTCAGTGCGGACTCAATGGGCAGAAGGGCCTGTTTCCACGCTAAACTAAACTACAATCCATCGAAGATGGGACTGAGAAGACCAGGAACAAACCCTCGAAGTATAAGAAATAAAGTGGATGAGCTTGAGGCTCAGTTAGAAATTGGCAAGTATGATGTTGTGGGAATTACAGAGACATGGCTGCAAGAGGGCCAGGGCTGAGAACTGAATATTCAAGGGTATACCTCCTATCAAAAAGACAGACAGGTGGGCAGAGGGGGTGGGGTTGCCCTGTTGGTGAGGAATGAAATTCAGTCCCTTGCAAGGGGTGACATTGAAATAGGAGATGTGGAGTCAGTATGGATAGAACTAAAGAATTGTAAGGGTAAAACGACCCTAATGGGACTTATCTACAGGCCCCCAAACAGTAGCCTGGACATAGGGTGCAAGTTGAATCAAGAGTTAAAATTGGCATGCCGCAAAGGTAATGCTACGGTTGTTATGGGAGATTTCAACATGCAGGTAGACTGGGAAAATCTGGTTGCTACTGGACCCCAAGAAAGGGAGTTTGTAGACTGCCTCCCTGATGGATTCTTAGAACAGCTTGTATTGGAGCCTACCAGGGAGAAGGCAATTCTGGATTTAGTGTTGTGTAATGAACCGGATTTAATAAGGGAACGAGGTTAAGGAGCCATTAGGAGGTAGTGACCAAAATATGATAAGTTTTAATCTACAATTTGAGAGAGAAGGAAAAATCGGAGGTGTCAGTATTACAGTTGAACAAAGGGCTGGGAACTGAATATTCAGCCATGAGTTGACTGGAAAGATACCCTAGCAGGGATGACAGTGGAACAGCAATGGCAGGTATTTCTGGGAATAATTCAGAAGGTGCAGGATCAGTTCATTGCGAAGAGGAAGAAAGATTCCAAGGGGAGTAAGGGGCGACCGTGGCCGACAAGGGACGTCAGGGACAGTATAAAAATAAAAAAGAAGAAGTACAACATAGCAAAGATGAGCGGGAAGCAAGAGGATTCGGTAACGTTTAAAGAACAACAGAAAGAGCAACAGAAGATAATTAAAAAGGCAATACGGGGAGAAAAGATAAAGTACGAAGGTAAGCTAGCCAAGAATATAAAGGAGGATAGTAAAATCTTCTTTAAGTATGTGAAGAGGAAAAAATTAGTTAAGAACAAAGTTGGACCCTTGAAGACTGAAACAAGAGGCAAAAACAGGAAGGCAGATTATTATCTGAATAGTGTCAAGTTGGGAAAAGGGGAAGTACAACGAGATCTGGGGGTCCTTGTTCATCAGTCACTGAAAGTATATTCCATCTCCATCGCAGGGGACAGACTTCTGACCGACATACACTACAAACCAACTGACTCACATGGCTATCTGGACTACACGTCTTCCCACCCTGCCCCCTGTAAAGACTCCATCCCCTACTCCCAATTCCTCCGTCTACGCCGCATCTGTTCCCAGGATGAGACGTTCCACACCAGGGCATCGGAAATGTCCTCGCTCTTCAGGGAACGGGGATTCCCCTCCGCCACCATAGATGAGGCTCACACCAGGGTCTCATCCATACCCCGCAACACTGCTCTCTCTCCCCATCCCCGCACTCGCAAGAGCAGAGTCCCCCTAGTCCTCACCTTTCACCCCACCAGCCGGCAAATACAACAAATAATCCTCCGCCATTTCCACCACCTCCAACGTGACCCCACCACTCACCACATCTTCCCATCTCCCCCCATGTCTGCATTCCGCAAAGACCGCTCCCTCCGCAACTCTCTTGTCAATTCTTCCCTTCCCTCCCGTACCACCCCCTCCCTGGGCACTTTCCGTTGCAACCGCAAGAAATGCAACACCTGTCCCTTCACCTCCCCCCTCGACTCCATTCAAGGACCCAAGCAGTCGTTCCAGGTGCGACAAAGGTTCACCTGTATCTCCTCCAACCTCATCTACTGCATCCGCTGCTCTAGATGTCAGCTGATTTACATCGGTGAGACTAAGCGGAGGTTGAGCGATCGTTTCGCCGAACACCTCCGCTCAGTCCGCAATAACCTACCTGAACTCCCGGTGGCTCAGCACTTCAACTCCCCCTCCCATTCCCAATCCGACCTCTCTGTCCTGGGTCTCCTCCATTGCCAGAGTGAGCAACACCGGAAATTGGAGGAACAGGACCTCATATTCCGCCTGGGTTGCTTGCGTCCGGATGGCATGAACATTGAATTCTCCCAATTTTGCTAGCCCTTGCTGTCTCCTCCCCTTCCTTAACCCTCGAGCTGTCTCCTCCCATCCCTCCGCCCTCGGGCTCCTCCTCCTCCCTTTTTCCTTCCTTCTCCCCCCCACCCCCCATCAGTCTGAAGAAGGGTTTCGGCCCGAAACGTCGCCTATTTCCTTCGCTCCATAGATGCTGCTGCACCCGCTGAGTTTCTCCAGCATTTTTGTGTACCTTCGATCTTCCAGCATCTGCAGTTCCTTCTTGAACACTGAAAGTAAGCATGCAGGTACAGCATGCAGTGAAGAAAGCGAATGGTGTGTTGGCATTCATAACAAGAGCAGTTGAGTAGTGGAGGTCCTTCTGCAGTTGTACAGGGCCCTGGTGAGACCACACCTGGAGTATTGTGTGCAGGTTTGTGTGCAGGAAGGACATTCTTGCTATTGAGGGTGCAGCATAGGTTCATGAGGTTAATTCCCGGGTTGGCGGGACTGTCATATGTTGATAGAATGGAGTGGTTGGGCTTGTAATACTCTGGAATTTAGAAGGATGAGGGGGAATTCTTATTGAAACATATAAGATTATTGAGGGTTTGGACACGCTAGAGGCAGGAAACATGTTCCCGATGTTGGGGGAGTCCAGAATTAGGGGCCACAGTTTATGAATAAGGGGTAAGCCATTTAGAACGGAGATGAGGAAAAACCTTTTCATACAGATGGTTGCGAATCTGTGGAATTCTCTGCCTCAGATGGCAGTGGAGGTCAATTCTGTAGATGCTTTCAAGAGAGAGTTAGATAGAGCTCTTAAAGATCAGGGAATATGGGGAGAAGGCAGGAACGGGGTACTGATTGTGGATGATCAGCCATGATCACATTGAATGGTGGTGCTGGCTCAAGGGGCTGAATGGCTCACTCCTGCACCTATTGTCTATTGAAAGATATTGTCAAGCTTGAAAGGGTATAAAGCAGATTTACGAGGATGTTGCCAGGACTGGAGTGTCTGACCTATAGGGAGAGGTTGAGTAGGCTGGGTCTCTATTCCATGGCGAGCAGGAGGATGAGGGAGATCTTATAGTGGTGTATAAAATCATGAAATGAATAGATCGGGTAGATGTACAGAGTAGGGGAATCGAGGACCAGAGGACATAGGTTAAAGGTGAAGAGGAAAAGATTTATTAGGAATCTGAGGGGTAACTGTGGGTGTATGGAACGAACTGCCAGAGGAGGTAGTTGAGGCTGGGACTATCCCAACGCTTAAGAAGCAGTTACACAAGTACATGGATAGGACAGGTTTGGAGGGATATGGACCAAGCGCAGGCAGGTGGGACTAGGATAGATGGGACATTTTGGCCGGTATGGGCAAGTTGGGTCGAAGGGCCTGTTTCCACACTGTATCACTCTGTGGCTACATCCATTAGATAGTTCAGAATCCATATGTTGAAAAACGTTAGCAGAACCAACTAAATGAGTGAGATTCATGTCTCAAGTTGGATCCATAGAGAGGTATCGGAGAGGAATAGGAGCTGTATATAAACTTTTAATCCATGTTTCCATTACTTAACAATGGAGTGGGGGGGGGGTGGTGGAGGATGTGTGTGTGTGTGTGTGTGTGTGTGTGTGTGTGTGTGTGTGTGTGTGTGTGTGTGTGTGTGTGTGTGTGTGTGTGTGTGTGTGTGTGTGTGTGTGTGTGTGTGTGTGTGTGTGTGTGTGTGTGTGTGTGTGTGTGTGTGTGTGTGTGTGTGTGTGTGTGTGAGGGGGGGGGCTAGGTGTCCGTCATTACCAATTGTCCACTATCATCGAGTAAGGGAGTTAGGAATTCACTCCAATTATTTGCCGAGTCACGGTGACGCAGCGGTAGAGTCGCTGCCTCTCAGCGCCAGAGAACTGGGTTCGATCCTGACTACGGGTGTTGCCTGTACAGAGTTTGGATGATCTCCCAGTGACCTGCGCGGGTTTTCTCCGAGATTTCCTCCCACACTTCAAGTTTCTTAGAAGATTTGCTTGCTGGCTTCCAAACAGGATTCTTTGTCACATGTCCAATGCACACACTTTTACAAGAATCGCTCTGTCTTATTTGCAAGTCTTGCAAGTTATCACTTGCCAATTCCACAGGCTGGGGAACTTTCAGTGCCGTTTCAATGCCAGATTCACCCGATAAGAATTGACTCCGAATTTGGTCATTGATTCCTCCTGCAGTAACCAATCTGTGAGCACGTGTTACGCTAACCCCCCCGCGGTTTACCAACACTTCCTCAATTCACACATGCGCTCAGCCACGGTATCATTAGGCCTGTTCACGTCCGAGTCACACAAAACTAGCTGGGCTTGGGGTAAAAGTGATTCCTCAACAAATTCACAAATGCCTTCATTTTAACAACCTGAAACATCCCTGTGACTTAAGGGGCTGTCCCACTGCGGCGACCTAATCTGTGAGTTCAGAAGAGTGTCTTCGACCTTCAATATGTTGAAAAACATCAGCAGAACCAACTAAATGAGTGAGATTTGTGTCTCAACTTGGATCCACAGAGAGGTATCGGAGAGGTATAGGAGCTGTATATAAACTTTTAATCCATGTTTCCATTACTTAACAATGGAGTGGGGGGGGGGGTGTAAGGTTGTTGTGGAGGGGAGAATGGGGGGAGTATGGGGAGGGATGGGGGGGGGGGGGGGTGGATGAAGAAGGATCCAGAACTGAATCCCTTGAAGAAGGATCCTGAACTGAAATGCCACCGGGGTATTTCCGGGACCATTGGGCACCGCGGGGGGGGGGGGGGGGGGGGGGGGAGGAGAAACCAGCTGGTGGGGCAGAGGCAACCGCTGCACAGGGTGGTGTTAGAGAGGAACATCGTTGTATTGGAGTTATTTAGTATATTTGTAAGGATTAGAACATAGTTATCTGAAAATTTAGTGTCTAGATAATGTGGTGATTTTGTACTATGGTGGTGGGTGTGTTACCACGGTTTGATTTTGTATTGTGATCGTAATTAAATAAATTATTTTTGATTAAAAAAAAGCTGGTTACCAAGCACACAGAACTGGGTCTCTGTGCATCCCTCTGCAATTGGATCATCTACTTCCTCATCCACAGACCACAGTCTGTTTGGATTGGCAGAAACACTTCTTCCTCGTTAACAATCAGTACGGGAGCACCTCAAGGCTGCGTGATCAGCCCCCTGCTCTACTCACTCTATACTCATGACTGTGTAGCCGGACATAGTGTGAACTCCATCTCCAAGTTCGCCGACGACACCACCGTTGTTGGACGAATTACAGATGGTGATGAGTCAGAGTATAGAAGTGAGATTGACCGATTGACCAATTGGTGCCAGCACAACAACCTGGCTCTCAATATCAGTAAAACCAATGAACAGATCGTGGACTTTGGAAGAGGAAGGATGAGGGCCCACAATCCTGTTTATATCAATGGGACGATGGTGGAGAGAGTCAAAAACTTCAAATTCCTGGGCGTGCATATTTCCGAAGTTCTTTCCTGGACCCAGCACACTGATGCAATTATAAAGAAAGCACATCAGCGCCTCTACTTCCTGAGAACATTGCAGAGATTCGGTATGTGAGAGAGGATTCTCTTCAACTTCTACAGGTGTTCAGTAGAGAGCATACTGACTGGTTGGTTGGCCTGGTTCGGCAACTTGAACGTCCAAGAGCGGAAAAGACTGCAAAACGTTGTGACCACTGCCCACCGGCTCTGACCTCCCCACCATTGACGGGATCTATCGGAGTCGCTGCCTCAAAAAGGCAGCCAACATTATCAGAGACCCACACCATCCTGGCCACACACTCATTTCACCCCTGCCACTGGGAAGAAGGTACAGGAGCCTGAAAACTGTAACGTCCAGGTTCAGGAACAGCTTCATCCCTACAGCCATCAGGCTATTAAACACTACAACCTCAAATAAGCTCTGAACTTCAATAGACTATTATTATTATTATTATTATATTGTTATTGCACTACTATTCTTTTTTTGAGTATATGTGTATGTATACAGTGCATTCAGAAAGTATTCAGACCCCATCACATTTTGTTATGTTACAGCCTAATTCTAAAATTGATTAAATTCTTTTTTTTTTAAATCACCAATCTACACACAATATCCCACAATAAAAAAGCAAAAATAGGTGTTTAAAATTTTTTGCAAAGTAATTAAAAAGAAATAACTGAAATATCACTTTACATAAGTGTTCAGACCCTTTATTACTTTGTTGAGGCACCTTTGGCAGCGATTACAGCCTCAAGTCTTCTTGGGTATGACGCTACAAGCTTGGCACACCTGTATTTGGGTAATTTCATCATTCTTTCTCTGCAGATCCTCTCAAGCTCTGTCAGGTTGGTTGGGGAGCGTCGATGCACAGCTATTTTCAGCTCTCCAGAGATGTTCGATCGGGTTCAAGGCCGGGCTCTGGCTGGGCTACTTAACAACATTCACAGACTTGTCACGAAGCCACTCCTGCGTTGTCTTGGCTGTGTGCTTAGGGTCGTTGTCTTGTTGGAAGGTGAACCTCCGCCCCAGTCTGAGGTCAAGAACGCTCTGGAGCAGGTTTTCACCAACGATCTCTCTGTATTTTGCTCTGTTCATCTTTTCCTCGATCCTGACTAATCTCCCAGTTCCTGCCACTGAAAACATCCCCACAGCATGATGCTGCCACCACCATGCTTCACCGTAGGTATGATATTGACCAGGTGATGAGCGATGCCTGGTTTCCTCCAGACGTGACGCTTGGCATTCAGGCCAAAGAGTTCAATCTTGGTTTCATCAGACCAGAGAATCCTGTTTCTCATGGTCTGAGTCCTTCAAGTGCCTTTTGGCAAACTCCAAGCGGGCTGTCTTGTGCCTTTTACTGAGGAGTTACTTCCGTCTGTACCATAAAGGCCTGATTGGTGGAGTGGTGCAGATATTGTTGTCCTTCTGGAAGGTTCTCCCATCTCCACAGAGGAACTCTGGAGCTGTCAAGAGTAACCATCGGGTTCTTGGTCACCTCCCTGACCAAGGCCCTTCTCCTATATATATCGTTCTCCAGGACTGCCCATTTATTTTCCTGCATCGGGACGTGCACCGAACGCCCCTTCAGCGGCCGTACGAAGGACCATTCAAGGTCCTCGAGTATGGCCCTTCCACATTCGTTTTGGACATGGGGGGTCGTCGTGAGACGGTCTCCGTTGCGCGGCTGAAGCCGGCACACGTGGACATCACCCAGCCGGTGCTACTTGCGTGGACTCGCCCTCGGGGTCACCCTCCGTTCCGGCCCATTCCCCAAGCGCCCGCGCCGCCACCTTCGCCTGGCAGTGTGTCTCCGGTTCCTGCTGCTCACACAGGCTAGTCGTCTCGTACGTCCCTCTGTCTGTTTCGTGCCTCCGGTTCTTGGGGGGGGGGGGTCCTGTGGCGGTTCCTGGGGAGTAGGCCACTCCCTGGTTCATCCCCCTCGGCACTTGATGGACAGGTCCGGGGGCGGCTTCCAGCTACGAAGATGTATACGAGCAGAGATATTTGGCGTACACTGTGCTATGTTTACATACTCTGTTTTGCTGCAGCAATCAACAATTTCATTGTTCTATCTGGGACACATGACAATAAAACACTCTTGACCCGCTCTCTCTTGACATATGTCATTAGTACAGGATACTGAGTTGGATGATCAGCCATGATCATATTGAATGGCGGTGCAGGCTCGAAGGGCCGAATGGCCTACTCCTGCACCTATTTTCTATATTCCTATGTGTTACATTTCCGTTTCTTAACATTTTCTTCTGTGATCCAAATAACAATCTCCATACCCTGACTTTGCAGCTTACAAAAAAGTCAGCATGTATCCAAAGACTTGTACAAACCTCTCAGGATACTGGTGGGATGCATTTCAACTTGGTTTGGGAATAGCACTGCCAAAGACTGCAAGAAATTGCCAAGAGTTGTGGATGTTGTCCAGTCCATCACACAAACTAGAACCCCCATTAACTCCATCCATACTTCACACTACCTCAGAAAAGCAGCCAACATAACCAAAGACTTGTCCCATCCGAGTCATTCCTTCTCCCACTCCCATCTGGCAGAAGGTACAGAAACTTGAAAGAGCGCACCACCAGACTCAGGAACAGCTTCATCCCGTGTTGTCAGGCTTCTGAATGGTCCTTACAGAAGTTAGGTACTGTCCGATTCACCTCCATTGTGGACATTCTAGTTTGTCTATGGAACTGATGATCTACAATGTTGTGAATTATATTCTTCACTCTGTATCTTCTTTATCACTATACTCTTTGCTCTATCCATAGTAATTGAGTTTGGCTTGAATGGATTGATGCATAGTATTATTAGATTTAATTGGATAGATAACAAAACAAAGCTTTTCACTGTACCTGGATACAGGTGACAATAATAAACCTAATCTGAAGAAAGGTTTCGGCCCAAAACGTTGCCTATCTCTTTCGCTCCATAGATGCTGCTGCACCCGCTGAGTTTCTCCAGCATTTCTGTGTACCTTCGATTTTCCAGCATCTGCAGTTCCTTCTTAAACAATAAAGCTAATTTGTTTAGCAGACATATAGTACAATTATAGCACCAGACGAGATGTTGCACAGTTAAATTCTGCCATGGCAATAAAGATGGAATGTAATACAAACACAATGATAGACCGCTCCAGTGACTTCAATGAACCTCTGAGCCATGACCACTTAAAGCGGAGCAGCAGCATTTAGGATGATCTTGAGAATGTCAAGGCCACACACTGTGAGCACAAAGAAGTCTTGCGTAAACAGCAGAAAGACCACCACCTCACAAACCATCTAAGCAACCATCCCATCAGCCATGGTGGAAGAGTCTGCAGTTTCCAGATTGTCCTCATCAGCTACCGCAGCACCCACAAAACCAAGGTCGTTGCAAGTCATTCTTGACCCCAAGGAATGGCCAAAGCAGGATAATGAGGTGCTGTAGGACTGCATCAACACTGCTGGCTTTTAATGTGCCTGAAAATGGCTACAAGCCGTCTGATGCATACAAAATGGGCAATAAATGCAACAACTAATCCTGAATCAAATTTAAATATGGGCTACTTTATAATCATAGTGGGAAGTTCAACGCCGTACAACAGTAAACCATGTTATTAGACACGTTGTGTCTGGAGTCAGAAACAGGTTTAAGAAACTAACATTAGTGTAGAAGTATAATTTTTATTTTTGAGTTAATGTAACAAGTCTAAAAATGTCAATGTATTTCAAAGTAGAAAATGCCAACAAAGTGTAAAATTACTCTTGATCACAGCTTCTGCTCGAAAATGTCGTACATTTTGGTGCATTCGTCTTTCAGCGGAGCATTTTGGGATGCTGGGGTCGATTTTCTTTAAATGTCTCGTGTTTGTAAATGAAAAATTCCCACAAACACAACAAGCCAACCGACCTGGGCACTTGCGAAACATCTTACGTTGCAGTTTCTCTTTATTGTCTGCTGGCCTTGCCGTTTTCATGTGTATCCATTCTACAAGACACAAAAATCCAATGATACTATGTCACAAGGCAATGCGTTGCCCATATTATAACATGCCGACATTTAACAAATAGTCAAAATGATTACAGCAAAACTCCAACAATCTGGCACACTTGGCTTTGGTGAGGCCAGATGGCAGATTTCCATACCTTGACATTATTCCTAATATCACATCATCGCCACAGCCAGACATGAAGACACCTTTTTTCCATGAGCAGTAGCTTTACTCAACAACCAGAAGTCTGTAGCCTCCTTTTGCTCTGGTATTTTATTTCATTCTTCACATGTTTAAATTATGTTTTATTCTTAATTGTTTACTATATATCGTGTTGTTAGTTGCGAGCAAAGCACCAAGGCAAATTCCTTGTATGCATATATACTTAGCTAATAACATTTATTCAATATTAGAATTCACTCATCTTCCATTGAAGTAGGTGAGTTTAAAGGAAAGACAGACACCGTGGAGGCCTGGTGGCACAGCGGTAGAGTTGCTGCCTTACAGCGCCATAGACCCGGGTTCAATCCTGACCACAGGTGCTGTCTGTACGGAGTTTGTACGTTCTCCCCGTGACCTGCGTTGGTTTTCTCCGAGATCTTCGGTTTCCTCCCACGCTCCAAAGACTTACAGGTTTGCAAGTTAATTGGCTAGGTACACATGTATAAAGATTGTCCCTAGTATGTGGGGGGGTAGTGTTAACGTGTGGGGATTGCTGGTCGGATCGGATCCGGTGGACCGAAGGGCATGTTTCCGTGCTGTGTCACTAAACCAAACTAAACTAAACAAGCTGGAGTAACTCAGTGGGTCAGGCAGCATTTCTATAGAAAAGCAATAGGTGATGATTTGGGTCAAGACCCTTCTACAGACATTGAAGGAAACATGGGAATCAAAAGCAGGGTGAGTTTAAAGGGAGTGTGTGAAGGGGAATGCTGGGTGAGTTTAAAGGGCGCATGGGAATGGGGGTCTGGCGAGGCTAAAGGGAGCAGATATACGGGTGGGAGGGAAGGGGACAGGGGCCGTGCTATAAATCAGATACCAAACAATTGCATTATATGAACAATGGGATAAGGGATTGCTGGAGTTTTACTAACATTATTAATAAGAGCTTTAAAAAGTCTTTGAAGAAAACTTAATGAAAGTTTAATTTTTACCATCTCATTACAGCACCTTGCGACCCAAAGTTTCTAATCATAGACAGAAAAGGGGTACTGACCCATTTTCCTCCTTGAGGTGTTGGTACAATTCAGCTTTGTTGTTAATAGAACTCAAACGGCCCGCAAATTCCTGATGCTTTCTTGAATTTGCTGTGTTGATCCTATTCGTCCAGAATGTGAGCAAAGAGACTGGACCTGGAGATTGGTGTAACAAAAAAAAAAAAAAAGGCAGAACTGATCATTACCTATTTAAAACAGAACAGATTCTAAGCAGCTATTGAAATGCATAAAATAGATAATGTCACCTAAGGCCTGAGCCCTCTCACCCTGTAATCCATTCAATAAACTTTAGATTCAAGAGAGTTTATTGTCATGTGTCCCAGATAGGACAATTAAATTCTTGCTTTGCTTCAGCACAACAGAATATAGAAGGCATGAATACAGACCAGATCAGTGTGTCCATATACCATTGTATAAATATAAATAAATAAAACAGATAAAGTGCAAATAAACTGATAATGGGCTATTAATGTTCAGAGTTTTGTTTGAGTTTAATAGCCTGATGGCTGTGGGGAAGCTGTTTCTGAACCTGGACGTTGCAGTCTTCAGGCTCCTGTTCCTTCTACCTGAAGGTAGCGGGGAGATGAGTGTGTGGCCAGGATGGTGTGGGTCCTTGATGATGCTGCCAGCCTTTTTGAGGCAGCGACTGCGATAGATCCCCTCGATGGAAGGGAGGTCAAAGCCGATGATGGACTGGACAGTGTTTACTACTTTTTGTAGTCTTTTCTGCTCCAGGGCGCTCAAGTTGCCGAACCAAGCCACGATGCAACCGGTCAGCATGCTCTCTACTGTGCACCTGTAGAAGTTAGAGAGAATCCTCCTTGACATACCGACTCTCCGTAATCTTCTCAGGAAGTAGATGCTCTGATGTGCTTTCTTTATAATAGCATCAGTGTTCTCGGACCAGGAGAGATCTTCTATCTGTGTCAGGAGAGATCTTCTATCTATCTTTGAGGAGATATGCTCTCTCTCCCCATCCCCGCACTCGAAACAAGGGCAGAGTCCCCCTAGTCCTCACCTTTCACCCCACCAGCCGGCAAATACAACAAATCATCCTCCGCCATTTTCGCCACCTCCAACGTGACCCCACCACTCGCCACATCTTCCCATCTCCCCCCATGTCTGCCTTCCGCAAAGACCGCTCCCTCCGCAACTCCCTCGTCAATTCTTCCCTTCCCTCCCGTACCACCCCCTCCCCGGGCACTTTCCGTTGCAACCGCAAGAAATGCAACACCTGTCCCTTTACCTCCCCCCTCGACTCCATTCAAGGACCCAAGCAGTTGTTCCAGGTGTGACAAAGGTTCACCTGTATCTCCTCCAACCTCATCTACTGCATCCGCTGCTCTAGATGCCAGCTGATTTACATCGGTGAGACTAAGCGGAGGTTGGGCGATCGTTTCGCCGAACACCTCCGCTCAGTCCGCAAGAACCTACCTGAACTCCCGGTGGCTCAGCACTTCAATTCCCCCTCCCATTCCCAATCCGACCTCACTGTCCTGGGTCTCCTCCATTGCCAGAGCGAGCAACACCGGAAATTGGAGGAACAACACCTCATATTCCGCCTGGGTAGCCTGCGTCCGGATGGCATGAACATTGAATTCTCCCAATTTTGCTAGCCCTTGCTGTCTCCTCCCCTTCCTTAACCCTCGAGCTGTCTCCTCCCATCCCCCCGCCCTCGGGCTCCTCCTCCTCCCTTTTTCCTTCCTTCTCCCCCCACCCCCTATCAGTCTGAAGAAGGGTTTTGGCCCGAAACGTCACCTATTCCCTTCGCTCCATAGATGCTGCTGCACCCGCTGAGTTTCTCCAGCATTTTTGTGTACCTTCTATCTATCTTTAATCTGTGACAATCAGGGCAGCACGGTTGGGCAGCGGTTCAGTTGCTGCCTTACAGCGTTTACATCAGCATCGTGCTTTACTCGAGATTCCAGCATCTTCGTTCCTTTTGTCTCCAATGTGAACTATTTACGTATCAGTTCATCCTCATCACCTTCATTCCAATTCCTTTTAAATATCTCAACAATTAAATTGCCTGACACCTTGCTGTTAAACACATTACCCTTATGTCTGTGCACTTCCTGATTACAAAACTCAACTTCTCATTTTGCAGTCCTGTTCAACATTTTCTGTCTACTTATTCCTGTACATTAAAGAAAATTGTCAATTTGCATTTGTGGTCCATTTTGACCATTTACTTCCCAAAAATGGCGGCAATGTGCTTTCTGAAACTGAATGTAAATTAAATCCCTCCCCTCTCCCCCGGTAGCTTTATAATACATTATAAAAAAATAAACTCTCAGGGATTTTTGTTTACATATCACTTGTTCAAGTGTTAAAATATCATGAACAGGTTCAAGTGTTAAAAGGGAGGCATGGTGGCATAGCGGTAGATCTACTGCCTTTGATCCCAACTACGGGTGCTGTCTGTACTGAGTTTGTACGTTCTCCCCGTGACCTAAAGGGGTACAGGTTTGTAGGTTAATTGGCTTGGTGTAAATGTAAAATTGTACCGAGTGTGTGTAGGGTAGTGTTAGTGTGCGGGGATCGCTGGTTGGTGCCGACTCGGTGGGCCTGTTTCCATGCTGTATCTCTACTCTAAACATGAAACTAAACCTTAAATACACTACCGGCACGGTGGTACAGTGGTAGAGTTGCCGCCTTTTCGGGCCAGATACCCGGGTTCGATCCTGACCACGGGTGCTGTCTGTACGGAGTTTGTACCTTGTCCCCGTGACCGCATGGGTTTATTCCGGGTGCTCTGGTTTCCTCCCACTCTCCAAAAAGACGTGCAGGCTTGTTGGTTAATTGGCTTCAGTAAAATTGTAAATTGTCCCTAGTGTGCAGATAGCGCTCGGGTACAGGGATCGCTGTTCAGCATGGACTCAGTGGGCCGAAGGGTCTGTCTTTGCACTGTATCTCTAAACTAAACTAAATGTTTAATCTATACGCAAGACCATTACTTAGTAGAAAGCAACTTACCTTTAATCTTCTCTGGAGGCTGTGTTTCTCCTACGCTGACCCGTGGCTTTTTGTTCAGTGGTTCAGGTGAGTCAGGAGAGTCTTTGATTATCTCAGCTTCGGCTACTTCATCCTTCTCTCGTTCCAGTGCTCCCTTTTGTCTTTACAGATAAATTCCAAGCATTCATTAATTGAGCTTGCAGACAGGATCAAATAGTGCTAACATTCACATGCAAACTCATGTCAACATGAGACGGGGCCAGCAGCATAATCAAGGACGAGTCTCACCCCAGCCACTCCCTCTTCCTCCCCTCACCCATCAGCCAAGAGGTACAGAAGTGTGAAAATGCACACCTCCAGATTCAGGGACAGTTTATTCCCAGCTGTTATCAGGCAACTGAATCATACTGAACCATACTAGAGAGCGATCCTGAGCTACTTTCCATCTCACTGGAGACCCTCTGACAGGTGTCAGAGGTTATGGGGAGAAGGCAGGAGAATGGGGTTAGGAGGGAGAGATAGATCAGCCATGATTGAATGGTGGAGTAGACTTGAAGGGCCATATACTCCCATCACTTCTGACCCTCAGACTATCTTAAATCAGACTTTACTGGACATTACCTTGTACTAAATATTATTGGATTAATCACGTATCTGTACCCTGTGGATGGCTCAATTGTAATCATGTATAGTCTTTTCGCTTGCTGGTTAGCACGCAACAAACGCTTTTCACTGTACCTCGGTAAACATGACAATAAACTAAACTACAAACAAATGACAATTAAATTAATGCAGCCTTTCACAGCATCATCTTGTTACACCAGAAATTGAGTCAAATCCTAATAACGAAGATTGGGCCCTGTTCTCCTCCTAAAGGGCCTGTCCCACTGTACGAGGTAATTCAAGAGTTCTCCCGAGTTTTCCCCTGATTCGAACTCGGAGAATGTCCGTAGCGGGTCCGTAGGAGTTCGTGGATGCCTCGTAGCGGCTCGTACGAGTAACGGTAGGTACTCGGGAAATCCGGTAAACTCATGACATCTTTTCAACACATGTGAAAAATGTCCACAAGTAAAAAAAATACTCGTGATGAAAAATAGTTTTACTTTTTACTCGTTCGAGCTGCTACAAGACATCCACGAACTCCTACGGACCCGCAATGGACATTCTCCAAGTTCGAGTCAGGGGAAAACTCGGGAGAACTCTTGAATTACCTCATACAGTGGGACAGGCCCTTAACAGTAACATTGGGATTTTATTCTGATCAAGCCCGAGGGTACATTTACATGCTGCACTCCTCTGTTGGACAAGTGAATAGAAAAGTGTAGCCAAATGGCTCACAGAAAAACTACTGATATTAATGCAAACTCATTCACTTTACAAACTGGATTACTTTTTAGTTTAGTTTAGGTACATCATAGAAACAGGTCCCTTCGGCCATCTGAGTCATCACCAACCGTTCACACACGTTCTGTGTTACCCACTTTTGCATCTACCCCCTGTAATTTTGGGGAAATTTACAGAGGCCAATTAATCTACGAACCTGCATAATTTGGATTGTGGGAGGAAGCCAGAGCACCTGGAGGAAACCCACACGGTCCCAGGAAGAATGTGCAAAGTCCACACAAACAGCACCCGAGGTTTGAATCGCTCTCTGGCATGTGAGGCCAGTGTGCTAATCTTCTTAATTTAGTGATTATTAATCTCCTTGTGAGTGATCCTATCTGAATAATGCTCTATTGATCAGGTGCATGGGAGGCTCTACTCTGAGGACTTGGCTTTCTATAGGTCTTACCCATTCAGCTGGCGATGGAGCAAGGTACATTACATATCTTTGTATACTCTGTATGACTGCCACACTGACAGGACATGATATACACCAAATCCTTGTTATCTACAAGGAATAGGGGCTTGGAGTGTGCAGATAATTAAAAAAACAGGACAAGTCACGGGATATTTTTAAGGCATATAAAGAAAAATCTTTGATTGGTACAGGATTTATGAATAATCAAACATCGGATTATTGGAGTTTCACTGTGTTAGCTAACAAGCTACTTCCATTGAATGCATTTGTACTTACAAGTTGTCATTGGCTTTGAAATGACAAGGTAGGGAAAAGACAGGAGAAATAGTTATGAATGCAGGTGGGGTTGTTACCCAAAATTGGAGAAATCATAAGTTCAAGGCGTAGAATTAGGCCCCTCAGCCCATCAAGTCTACGCCACCATTCAATCATGGCTGATCTCTGCCTCCTAATCCCATTTTCCTGCCTTCTCCCCATAACCCTTGACGCCCGTTCTAATCAAGAATTTGTCTACATCTGCCTTAAAAATATCCACTGACTTGGCCTCCACAGCCCTTTGTGGCAATGAGTTCCACTGATTAACTACCCTCAGACTAAAGATGTTCCTCCTCACCTCCTTTCCAACAGAGCAGTCTTTAATTCTGAGGCCATGACAACTCAAAGTTCAAATGTTCATAGCGTTGGGTTATGTTACCCAAGTGGAATACGAGGTGCTATTGAATTCAATGTTATTCTGATGATACCTGTAGCCCCTTGACTTCGACAACACTACGCTCACCGTTCAGATTCTTGCCAGGTCTTGTCAGCCTCGTGTTCTTTCACGTTTTTTTCGGATTTATCTTCTTTATCTTCCCTTTTCCTCCGACTCTTTTTGCGCTCTTCTTCTTCCGGTGGCTTGCTCCGACAGGCCAGCAAACATTCCAGCACACGCTGGTGTTTCTCCGAGTTGTTTAAGTGCGCCCTTACGAGGGTTTCTAACTCATTCCACATGATCCGGTATTGTTCATCTCTGCAAGGGATTGGGTTCAGAACACAGGACTGATTACTGGCTAAAAACAACCAAACCAAAATCAAAATGCCTATCTTTAACTCTACCATTTAAATTACATCAGTCACACCCACTAACAATTTTTTTTCATCTTCCATTTGAACATATAGTTCAGCAGAAATCATATGTACTTCCTTGCACCAGTTCTCTCTACAAGTGTTGGTGAATATTCAGATAACTATTTTTAATGGAATTATTTACCTCAGTAATGCTTTACAGTATATCATTTTTAAGATCTGTTTAAGTGCACATATGTTAACATTAGAAGCCTTGATTAGAATAGAACTAATGGGCGCACAGTAAAAATAATCAATTAAAGAAATCAATCTCTGATCACTGAATTTTGCCTTAAAAATCACATTCTCCAGAAGGCCCTACTGTAAACTTAGATTGTTGCCATACTTGCGATCACAAATGGCATCAACTTGAAACGAGCATAACACTAGACCAAGTGGGACCTGTTGGGCCCCGTTCCCCCAACACAATATTCCACCAAACTGAGCAGCGCGGCTGACGGGTTCCCGTTGTGACGCCAGAAATCCCCATTGTGATGCGAGTCACGGCAACCCCCCCCAACTGTGCTTCATCATCCCTCTTCCTACCCCTATCCTCCTACATTTCCCCTCATCCGCTAGCACTCCCTCCCCCTCCTCTTCATCCTCCCTCTTCTTTCCCCTCCCCTCCCCCATTCCCTTCCCCTACCCTCAGTCACTCCCTCCCTCCAAAACCCCTCTGCCCTCCCTACCCCCCCCCCCCCTCCTCTCTCTCTATCCCCCCCCACTCCTCACCTTCCCCCCTATCCCAACTCCCACAATGAAAATTGCGGTGGCGGGGTGATTTTCTTCACAATCTCTTTGTCCTTCCTTCCCCCTTTAACTATAAGAATAATAATAATGGATGGGATTTATATAGCGCCTTTCTAATACTCAAGGCGCTTTACATCGCATTATTCATTCACTCCTCAGTCACACTCGGTGGTGGTAAGCTACCTCTGTAGCCACAGCTGCCCTGGGGCAGACTGACGGAAGCGTGGCTGCCAATCTGCGCCTACGGCCCCTCCGACCACCACCAATCACTCACACACATTCATACACAGGCAAAGGTGGGTGAAGTGTCTTGCCCAAGGACTGATTATACTGAGTGGTGGCGCAAATACTCATTCTGATTCGAAATTAAGACAATTCACCTCTCAAACATGCAGTAGGTAAAAGCCAAAAGGAATCGCTAGTATAGAAAAAGGGAGCAACTATGCGGAATATAATATAGCACAAAAGGGGTTGCCATGGATAGAGTAGGGGAGGAACACATCAAAAACTCCCATACTCCTCCTACCTCAGCAACCACAGATAACAAGAACACTTGAACATTCGGAAAATACTTGCAGCATTTCAGAACAGCACAAACAGAAAAATATGGGCTATTAAATTAACATGAAAAGAGCAGAAAAGGTTAAGAGAATCAGAGAGGAAAGATAATCAATGAACTGCAGAGCATGGAAACAGGCCCTTTGGCCCAACGTCAATGCTGACCAAGTTAACCCTACTTGCCGCATCTTGCCCATAGCCCTCCCAAACATTTCTTTGTTCCATGTACCTGCCCAGGTATCTTTTAAATATCGGAATTGACCCTACCTCTACTGTTTTCACTGGCTACTCACTCCATATATCTACCCCCCTCTGAGTGAAAATAGTGCACTGCAAGTCCCCTTTAACTCACACATTGTAGTGTATATAATGGTAACTGTAACTTTAAGAACAGTACTAGAATGGTATGATTTGTGTCATGTGATATATTCTATATCTTATCAGTCTTGTGAATATGCACAGTATACTTTTGTGAAATAAAGAAGACCCATACTGGCAACAGCGTGTACTTAAAACCTGTGCTTGTTTCTATCTACATGCTGAAGCCATAATATCTTACAATGGCGACGAGGATCAGATAGAGTTGGTGAACTCAACCTTTAAATACAGTGCAGGATTGTTTTGCAATATTCAGCATTGTTTATCATTTTAAACATCAAATACGAAGCTATGTTGCAGTTGTTTGCGAACTGGACACGATAGGCCACAGATCCTTCTCTGCATGGGGCTACAGTTTAAAACAGCAGCTGTACAAATCGTGGAGAGTTTGTCAGGCTATCTTTGTGTTGTGTCTACGGGGCAAGATGGTGTCCTTGGGATACATAGGCCGACTCGGGACTTTCGACAAGAACCGTGAAACCTTTACCTCGTACGGTGAGCGAATGGAAATGTTTTTTACTGCAAATGACATTATTGAAGCTGAAGAAACAGAGGATGATGATCAAGTGCAGGTAAGACCACAAAACAAGGCCATCCAGGAACGAAAGAAAGCCATTCTATTAACTGAAATTGGTCCTGAAGTTTATGAAACTCTCACCAACATCCTCGCCCCAGAGAAAGCAAGGAATGTTTCATTTGAGACTCTTCTCTCAAAACTTGATACTCGCTTCAACCCTATGCCCATAGAGATTGCAGAAAGCTACAAATTTCACACAAGAAAACAGAAGTCTAGTGATACTGTGGATGAGTACATTATCTCATTGAAGAAGTTTGTCTCTACACTGCAATTTTGCAACATTTCTGGATTGAGCTTTGCGTGATAGATTTGTATGTGGAATGCTGGTTGAGTGAATCCAATCAAAATTACTGAACACACCAGCCCTTCCCTTTGATTATACCTCTGACACCGAGATCCTGCCGAAGACGGGCCGCCGCCGGCTGGATGAAGTAGCAGTGGGTACCGTAGGGGCAGAGCTTGGCCAGGTCGTGGGCGAACTGGCACTTGTCGCCGTAGCGGCCCATCGGGAAGCGGGTTCCTCTGCAGGTGGAGTGGGGTTGGGCTGGAGTTGCACTGGCTGTGGGTTTGTGCTGGCAGTGGGCCTGTGGACCGGTGTCCCGTCGGTTCGGACATCTCTGCCCCCCCCCCCCCCCCCCCCCCCCCCAGGCGGGGATGGGACACTCGGATGGGGAGGTGGGGGGGAAAAGAACTGGGGCGGGTCGGCAGCGCTTGCGGCGTCGGGGACACAGGTTCAATCCTGGCTGCAAATGAGGCGCGGTTCTGAGGATGAGAGCTGGTCCAGTCTCCCCACCGCCCGATATCCCCCCGCCCCCACGGGTCTCTTGAGCGGCGCTGAGCTGCTTTGTGTAAACAGGGCCTTATTTCCTCCATATTTTCGATCTTTCATTATTCTAGGTAAGGAAATGCATTTATTTTACCTTTGTACAAAGATATTTTTCTCGTTTTTATTGGTTCATCCCTCCGTGAGTGAGCGAGATCGTGAAGATAAATTACACACATTTTTTTTTCTTGAGGGTGGGGGGAATAAAATTAAATGTATGATTTCTATAATTTTCAATAGACTTCAAGGAGTTCTTTGTACTGATTTAAATTGCTCCTTTTTTCTTCAGCTGCATTTGGCAACACATGCTTCCTCATGGCTGCTGCAGCTACAGCAAGAGCTGCAAGTTCAGCTTTTCTTCCCGTTTTTTTAAAAACTCTCCGCTAAAAAAAAAATCTTCAAAGCTTCGACTTTCCATGATATAAAATCTTCCAGCTTCATATCTTGGTACTTTGAATCAGCCATGACAAATAGAAGCTTAAAAAAAGACCAAAAGTAGACTCACTGTCTCTATAGCGCTGAGATCTATTTACCTTTATAGCTTACGACCTTTGACAAATCCCATGATTCCTTGCGTTTTTCGGAATACTGAACTCGAATTTAACATAAACATCCACCACAGTGGAATCAACATTCCTTACTGTGATGGAAGGCAATAACGTTCAGTCAATCTTCCTCCTTTTGTGCACCCGTGGTCGGAGCCTCGAACCCTCCGCAGTCACCGCTACGGACGAGGAGAACCCTCTCGCCGGGACGATCGAAACTCCGACGTCGGGACTTCGACAAGGATCCCAGGCTCTGCGATGGCAATTCGCGCTGCACCTGCTGCTGAAGCTCTGAGCCAGTCTCCGGCCAGAAAGGCCGCGCCCAAACCAGTTGGCAGGCAGCGAGGGGGGGCGAAGATGCGACACAGAGAAAAGACGCATCTCTGTCCAACTACACCTTTAGCTCAAGACATTACAGCCAGGGATCCATACAGTCAAGTCCCTTAGGAAGGTACCAGGTGCAGATAATAGAAACATGCACATCAATACTTCCTGTGGCAGCAAAACTTTTGTTTTGGACAACTGAACGGAATTTTTATGCAAACATTTACCTTTTGGAACCTTTGCCTCTGGTGCCGGCTGTTGAAATGGGTAAGTGATCATTTTTTCTCTCCATATCTACTAAGTTGTAGATGGTTTTTTGACAATTGAGGATATCGTCATCAGTCAGATTTTCTTTCACAATTAAACTAGCTAATGGTACAACCTGGGCATGAAAACAGGAAGAGTAAATTAAACAATCAGGCACACAACAGCTGCAGGTATCCAAAGGAAGATTATGCAAGTAATATTTCCTTTTGAAATACTGTATGTAATTGTCAAGTTACTTTAGCCTTGGGCACTTTGTGGATCCTAGATCATGTTACCTTGCAAAGCATGGATAATTTTACAAAATGGGGTCAGGATTCATACTGGAAAGGTTTATGGTGCTATTCTATCTTTAATAAGTGTCTATGGCTAATTTCTCCATAGTTCTGTTTGTAAACATTTAATGGAACAATATGGAATTTACAAACTGTGCTTGTTCTATGACGACTTGGTTAGTACATTCAATTTAAGTTGAAGCAACTTGAAGCAGAGTTTGAGTATCAAATTTCAGCGCACATTCTACCATAGAACATAGTACTGCACGGTCAATAGACAATAGACAATAGGTGCAGGAGTAGACCATTCGGCCCTTCGAGCCAGCATCGCCACTCAATGTGATCATGGCTGATCATCCCTAATCAGTACCCCGTTCCTGCCTTCTCCCCATATCCCCCGACTCCGCTATCTTTAAGAGTCCTATCTAGCTGTCTTGAAAGTATCCAGAGAACCGGCCTCCACCGCTCCCTGAGGCAGAGAATTCCACACTCACAACTCTCTGTGTGAAGAAGTGTTTCCTCATCTCTGTTCTATATGGCTTACCCCTTATTCTTAAACAATGGCCCCTGGTTCTGGACTTCCCCCAACATCGGGAACATGTTTCCTGCCTCTAGCGTGTCCAAAATTAAATGTTTCAATAATCTTAAATGTTTCAATAAGATTCCCTCTCATCCTTCTAAATTCCAGAGTATACAAGCCCAGCCGCTCCAGTCTCTCAGCATGTGACAGTCCTGCCATCCCGGGAATTAACCTTGTAAACATACGCTGCACTCCCTTAATAGCAAGAATGTCCTTCCTCAAATGAGGGGACCAAAACTGCACACAATACTCCAGGTGTGGTCCCACTAGGGCCCTGTACAACTGCAGAAGGACCTCTTTGCTCCTCTACTCGACTCCTCTTGTTATGAAGGCCAGCATGCCATTCGCTTTCTTCACTGCCTGCTGTACCTGCATGCTTACTTTCATAGACTGATGAACAAGGACCCCCCAGATCCTGTTGTACTTCCCCTTTTCCCACTTGACACCATTTAGATAGTAATCTGCCTTCCTGTTTTTGCTACCAAAGTGGATAACCTCACATTTATCCACATTAAACTGCATCTGCCCACTCACCCAACCTGTCCAAGTCACCCTATATTCTCATAGCATCCTCCTCACAGTTCACACTGCCACCCAGCTTTGAGTCATCTGCAAATTTGCTAATGTTACTTTGAATCCCTTCATCTAAATCATTGATGTATATTGTAAATAGCTGCGGTTCCAGCACCGAGCCTTGCGGCACCCCACTAGTCACTGCCTGCCATTCTGAAAGGGACCCGTTAATCCCTACTCTTTATTTCCTGTCTGCCAACCAATTTTCTATCCATGTCAGCACTCTACCCCCAATACCATGTGCCCTAATTTTGCCCACTAATCTCCTATGTGGGACCTTATCAAATGCTTTCTGAAAGTTTAGGTACACTACATCCACTGGCTCTCCCTTGTCCATTTTCCTAGTTACATCCTCAAAAAATTCCAGAAGATTAGTCAAGCATGATTTCCCCTTTATAAATCCATTCTGACTCGGACCGATCCTGTTACTGCTATCCAAATGTGCCGCTATTTCATCTTTTATAATTGACCCCAGCATCTTCCCCACCACCGATGTCAGGCTAACTGGTCTCTAATTCCCTGTTTTCTCTCTCCCGCCTTTCTTAAAAAGTGTGATAACATTGGCAATCCACAGGAATTGATCCTGAATCTATAGACATTGGAAAATGATCACCAATGCGTCCACAATTTCTAGAGCCATTTCCTTAAGTACCCTGGGATGCAGACCACCAGGGCCTGGGGATTTATCAGCCTTCAGTCCCATCAGTCTACCCAACACCATTTCCTGCCTAATGTGGATTTCCTTCAGTTCCTCCGCCAACCAGGGATTCATTCTACCGCTCCCTGAGGAAATGGCAGCGTTAAAATTTGATAGGAAGGTGGATTCTTCCAAAGCCATCAAAACATATTATTTGGTCATTTAACTCATCGTCAACCTTTCAGACAAGTATCTGACAGTTTGCAAATTCCTTTCTCCTCCATGTTGAAATATTTCCACATGATTAAGGACTTTTCTCACTCTGGTCATTCCTTCTTCTTGAAAGCTGATACCACCAGTATCTTCCTCTTATGATCAGTCAACTAAACAGTACTCCATAAGCTAGGGTGTAGTCTCGATCTTCCAACCTAGCTTACTGCGTGAATTAGACTTTTCTGTGGGAAACTATATTCTGCTCTCTGGTATTTTTCAGTCTGGCTGCCTGCTGTCCTCGTGTCTGGCTTGATTGTACTCATGTGCGGTATGAACGGATACATTTGGATAGCATGCAAAAGAAAGCCTTTTCACTATATCTCGGCAACATCACAATAATAAACCAATACCATTCACACTGTAATAATGGTTTTGTAAAGGATTAGGATGCTTAACATATACTCTCCCGTGTCATTTTTAGTGTGAAATTTTGGATTTTCAGAGGTTTGGAGTGATCCAATCGGAGTAACCATCACACACAAACAGACTATTTAAAGGAATTTGATTATGATTAAAATGTCATCTTACAAACAGGAGGCCATATGGGCCATGAGCTCAATGGATATTCTCAGCCGTGCTTCGCTTCAGTCCTGTTCCCTATCTCCTTAATATAGCAATGTTACAAAATTTTGAGATTTTAAAAATCAAGTCTGTAATTTATCCCATCAGATAAAGCATAAAAATAAGTTTAATTTGACACCTAATTCACTTTCATATCTCAAGTATTTAAAAAGTTATGGCCATTTTCATACTCGGAAATGAGCATCTTGTTCCCTATTGATTTTCTATGGACATAACAAAAAAGCTGTGATCGTGAACAGTCAAAAGCCCATAACTTTCTTAAAAATTAAGAGAACTGAATGAAATTTTCAGTTATCATAGAGTGAAGCATTCTGAAACAAATATAAAATAATCTTACTTGGATGACCTGAAATTAAAGCATATAATTAGTTAGTTACCTAATTGTAGCTAATTTCAGACTTCAATTACTAGATCTAAACATCTATCCATTTCTTAATAAATGATTAACATTTTTAAATAGCCTAAATGTCCAAATAATATTCACAAATAATTCACAATAAAACATGATTTTTAAATCTCATTTACATTAATTTATAGACCAAATGGAAGGAATTTAGTGCTCAATTGCTGTAAATAAATGCCCATTTAAATCAGCTTTCCAGTGGGTCCCTGTGGAACGCGCTGGTTTAGAACGTTCACATTGCAGTAGATTTGTGCCCCAAATGCCCAGAAAAATACTGCGGGATATAATGGGCCCAAAATGAGCTGCTCGCAATATTAAACTTTGTATAAAGGGATCTTTAGAAGCCCTTTTTAATGTAAAAATAAGCTACATACCTTCTGTGGTTTGCTCTATGGGACCCTGCGGTTGCTGGCGGTCGCGGGTTTAGAGATTGATTTTTAAACTACTATAACTATTATACGAGGCCTTTAAAACTAATAATAGCTTTTGCGACGGGGTCTTCCAGCGATTTTTCGTTAATAATTAACTAGGCTGAACATCTTCGATTTGAACAGCCTAGAGAAAATCGCGTTTTAAACCCGCCCCCTCTAAACGGCGCCAAAATCGCGCACACCCGCAGCGACAGATTTTCAACGACGCTTCAGGTAGGCTTTGCAACATACCTACTTAATACCCCATCATTTATTCTCTTTTGTTTCCTCAGCTCCCTTCTGACTACTTGGCCATTTTCCAGGGGTAAGATAAAAGGAGTAGACAATAGACAATAGGTGCAGGAGTAGGCCATTCGGCCCTTCGAGCCAGCACCGCCATTCAATATGATCATGGCTGATCATCCCCAATCAGTACCCCGTATCTGCCTTCTCCCCATATCCCCTGACTCCGCTATCTTTAAGAGCCCCATCTAGCTCTCTCTTGAAACTATCCAGAGAACCGCCCTCTGAGGCAGAGAATTCCAGACTCACAACTCTCTGTGAGAAAAAGTGTTGCCTCATCTCCGTTCTAAATGGCTTACCTCTTATTCTTAAAATGTGGCCCCTTGGTTCTGGACTCCCCCAACATTGGGAACATGTTTCCTGCCTTTTGCGTGTCCAAACCCTAAACAATCTTATATAGTAATTTACATTGGGCTATTAACCTACTTCTATGTCTTTGTGATATGGAAGGAAACCAGCGCACATGGAAGCCCATGAGGTCATAGGAGAAACTCCACTTTGGCAACATCATGATTGAATCTGGGTACCTGCAGCTGGTCCAACTCCTGTAGCATCCTACAGAATAATAATGGCCCAAACGGAACCAACCCAATGACAGTGACTAACAATATCTAGAAAATAAAATGCAGAACGTAGCAAGCAAATGCTCTCAGCTTAGTTGACAATGATGGTTTTATTTCCACAAGGGAGGGTAGTGGCGCAGCGGTAGAGTTGCTGCCTCACAGCGCCAGAGACCCGAGATCGATCCCGACTACGGGTGTTGTCTGTACGAAGTTTGTACGTTCTCCCTGTGACCTGCATAGGTTTTCAGCAGGAGCTCTGATTTACTCCCACTCTCCAAAGACGTACGGATTTGTAGGCAAATTGGCTTGGTAAAATTGTAAATTGTGTGTGTAGGATAGTGTTACTGTGCAAGAATCGCTGGTCGGTGTGGACTCGGTGGCCAAAGGCCTGTTTCCACACTGTATCACTAAACTAAAATGAAGATATCTAATAATATTACAGTGTGTTTTAAATCTATAGTGAAGAACCAATAGAAGCTTTTGTTTTAAATTTGAGGGTATGGGCTTTGTATTTACCAATTATAAAAAGCTGCATATTATTTGTTTAACAACACCTAGCACTTTGTGTAATGTTTGTGTGCCTTTTGTCATTTGCATCTGAAGCTCCTTGTGCCTACATAGAAAGATCAAAGCTGTGTTCAAGAAGGAACTGCAGAAGCTGGAAGATCGAAGGTACACAAAAATGCTGGAGAAACTCAGCGGGTGCAGCAGCATCTATGGAGCAAAGGAAATAGGCGACGTTTCGGGCCGAAACCCTTCTTCAAGCTGGACCTAGGCTTTGAATACTTTGATCAAAGCACTGACGGATGAACATAAACCCACAACTTGCATACATTACACTGTGAATGAGTGTCAAATTGAATCTTCTTACCGCTTGCATGTTGAAGATTGTAGTTTGAGATATAATCATTGGCCAATAGCGAGTATGTCTCTCCAATTGAGATTTTGCTTTCTCCAACGGCACTTCCACACTCCCATCCAGCAGGTATCGCATTTCGTGCACAGGAGCTAGTCTATTTTCCCTCATGAACTCGCCAAAGTCCTAGAAAGTAAAGTATAAAATGATGTGAAATGTTGGTGCTAAGAGAACCTAACAATTTATTGCAAAAACACTTGTTAATCTGACCATGTATCTTTTTTTAAGTGTCGCAGCGCAGAAACAGGCCCTTTGGCCCACCGAGTCTACGCCGAACAGCGATCCCCGCACACTAACACTATCCTACATACATTAGGGACAATTTACATTTATATCAAGCCAATTAACCTGCAAGCCTGTAGGGAGAAAACAGAAGATCTCAGAGAAAACCCACACAGGTCATGGGGAGAATGTACAAACTCCGCACAACAGCTCCGGTAGAACCCGGGTCTAAGGCTGCAATTCCACCGCTGCCCCGTCGTGCCACCGCGCCACGATAATTATATATTATCCCTCAGATGATATAAATTTGTATCATTCACTACGTGATAAAGATGCCATATTTTAGCAGAAGCCATAAGTGCACATACTTATCATTCAAAACAATAACACCAGAAGAACAGTGAGCATTTAAAAACTAACTTACAAGCAGGAAATGTCAAATAGAAATAATAAATCGATCTACCCACTTCTTCCTTGCACAAAATTCGACAAGCATTAAATTGGATTGTTCCAAATAAGGTGTGGGAAAGAGGGGCGACCATATTGGCTCAGTTGTTAATAGTACTGCAACTGAGCCATACAAGTCAGCAGGTGCTGGGCCAATTCTTTCCCATGTATAATCAACAGGGACAGCAGAGAATTGGCTACATGCCACCAGGTTGGGATTCAGCCAGGGTTACTAACCCAGAACACCACCTGCTGACAAGTCCAAAGTCAATGGGTAAAGTATAGGAGAGGAAAAGACTACCAAAAGTAGTAAACACTGCCCAGTCCATCATCGGCTCTGACCTTCCTTCCATCGAGGGGATTTATCGCAGTCGCTGCCTCAAAAAGGCTGGCAGTATCATCAAAGACCCACACCATCCTGGCCACACACTCATCTCCCTGCTACCTTCAGGTAGAAGGTACAGGAGCCTGAAGACTGCAACGACCAGGTTCAGGAATAGCTACTTCCCCACAGCCATCAGGCTATTAAACCTGGCTCGGACAAAACTCTGATTATTAATAACCATTTCCTGTTATTTGCACTTTATCAGTTTATTTATTCATGTGTGTATATATTTATATCATGGTATATGGACACACTTATCTGTTTTGTAGTAAATGCCTACTATGTTCTGTGTGCTGAAGCAAAGCAAGAATTTCATTGTCCTATACAGGGACACATGACAATAAACTCACTTGAACTTGAACTTGACCAGGAATGGAATTAAATAGGGAATTAAATCACTTGGAAACAAGTGACCATGTTGCCGTCATAATTTATTATGTGTTTTGATGAAGTAGAGCGGCAAGGAAAATCGGTAGTAAGGTTTGGTTGTGTCACAAAGTATTTTCCGACTCTTCCACCCCAAATTAAACAGTGCTTTTGGATTACTTTAGGTGAATGAGGATTTAGCACTGGATGGAAGAAGGAGTCAGAGTGGCCGCAATGGTGGCGTAGCGGTAGAGCTACTGCCTTACAGCACCAGAGACCCGGGTTTGATCCTGACAATGGGTGCTGATCTGTACTGAGTTTGTACATTCTCCCCATGACCTGCGTAGGTTTTCTCTTCTGTTTCCTTCCACAAGACGAACACGTGTGTAGGTTCATTGGTTTGGTATACATGTCAAATTCTCCCCAGGATGTGGAGGATAGTGTTTGGGCGCGGGGATTGCTGGTCGGCACAGACTATGTGGGCCAAAGGGCCTGTTTCTGCGCTGCATCTCTAAACTAAACTAAACTTTATCTCCCCATCCATGTATGGATGGATATCTCTAGCTTATCAAAGTAAGTTTGATAACTTTAGAAGGAGAAAATGGCCATCAATTTTGTGGTCTCCATTCTTGTTCATGCGTGGGAATCACAAATACGGGCTCCAATTTTCTATTTGTTTGCTTCAGGTAAATGTCGGGTTAGTATTTAGACAAAAGCCCAATATGTTGAACCAAAAGATTGAAATACAAATATGTTTCTACATATATATTCCCATTAAAATAATTTCAAAATTTTACTGGTTACAGCATTTCAAGATGACATATTACAGAATTCAATGTGGTGGGAGATTGCAATCAATTGCAACCCTGTTTCGACGAATGCAATCAACCCGGCGTGCACAATCAAATAAGATCAAATAGAACAAATTGTCCCACAACTTTAGGCTGTGCACGCCATACGCAAGAAGACAGATTTCAATTCTTGGCATAAACTAGTAAATATAATTTATTTATAAGAAATGAGTAACTAGATCCAAAGCTTTACAAAAAAAGTTAAAGGCTCTTCAAAAATATTTTCTGTGGAAAAAAAATGGATACGTTGATTCAGATAGATTTTTCAACGTATATTGCTGATTTAGCTTTTAACCAAGCAGTCCGCATAGAAACAATCAGACAATTAGAATTTGCTTCATATACATTTGTGAAAATAGTAGATATTTTCTTGAATGACTAACCGTAATTCTGTAATCAGTAACCCTTCCTCCACACCCTTCGCTGATTGATGGGGGATCCTCCAGGATGGAACGAACACAGCTCAAGACATGCAGGAAAATTTCACCGCCATGGCTGCAAAGCATATGACTAATCACCTTGGAACCTGACTTACGAGGTTGTTCCAGCAGTACTGATCGACCTGATGCAAAAAGAAGTTCATTGTAAATGTGAGCTTCCCACTTACTACATTTCAACTTTGGCAATACTTCATTCCTTTTGCCATGTTTTGGATACTTTAAGGTCCTCCAAAAATGAACCATTTGAGAATCATTGCCATAAAACTGAAGGCAATTTAAGAAGCAGAAAATGGTCGGCAAATAGATTGTGTGTGCAGTTAATGCCATGATAACGTTGTTTAAACATAGTACCAAATATCACAAAACACAAAGTAACTCAGCGGGTCAGGCACCATGTGTGGGAACGAATAGATGACATTTAGAGTCAGGACCTTCTTCAGATGGGTCTGAAGGAAGGTTCGGATCCAAAACATCCTAGTACCACGAGAACCTAGCTGGAGTCTTAGTTAACAACTTTCATTAGGCAGATCGTGGAGTTATTCCCAGCTGGGGCTGTGATTTGCTGTGTCAATCCCCAACCACATGGCAGCTATTTCTATGGAAGGTTCCCAACCAGAAACACCTACAGTCCATCATTCCCTCCATGAATGCTGCCCAACTCTCCCAGTTTCTCCAGTAGTGTTTTTTGCTACAAATAAGATCTGCTGCATTTGTGAACTTTTATCACCACTTTTATGGTACAGGTCCTCCATCGATTTTCTGGCACCCTTGGTTTCAGAGCCTTTCTGGATTATTCGTTTTACCAGACCATCAGAGATCATGGCCTTGGGGGACCGAAATACTGGTCTGCAAAGTCGGCCTCAGAAGTCAGCTATGGGAATGGATCTGCCAGCTCCAGCCGGGCTGGAGTTCCAGAGCACCGGCCACAAGGGATAAATTCAACCCGCCGATTGGCGCAGAAGTCCCGATGAGGCAGAGATCGGCCGCCTCACCAGGTCTAGGCACCAGATATTTGGGGGACTTCTGGAGGGTGCGGGTGGGGTTGTCTAGATTAAAGCAGGGGACGGACCACCATCAGTGTTGGACCGGCAATGTATTTTGTTCAATGATTGCATGTCCTACTTGATGCAATCATTTAATGAATCTATAACAATCAGAGTAAAAATGTGAAATGCTATTTCAGAATCAATAAAAGGTGGAACCTTGGGAATAAATGTTAAGTACTAGTTTTTCTAGTTACTTTAATTATGTACAAAGATAAATGCGTAACTTAAAATTATACAGTAAACATATTTTAAAATAAATATTTTAAAAAACAAATTATATTTAGTCTACATGATAGAAGTTCCTTATTTCGCATTATTAACACTAACATTTGAAGTGTTTTATATCCCTTCATGTTAGGGATTACAATATTTAGTGCAAATACTTATTTTGAAGGAGGACAGGAGAAGTGTTTGGAAGTCCAGATACTAACTAGCCTGGGCAGATTTGTTTTAAATCCAACTAAACAGTACAGAACACCCTCAGAATTATATAGGAATGGCTAGGAATATTTAGTAGTCATTTCATAGAGTCATATCGCACAAAATCATGCCCTTCAGCCCAACTCATCCATACTGACTAAGTTGCCCCATCAAAGGTAATCCCATTTGCCCACGTTTGGCCCATATCACAGAATACAGAACATAGAAAAGTATTGCGCAGGAACAAGCCCTTCAGTCCACATCTGTGCCATGTATCCATCACCTTCTGTGTGTAAACATTGCCCCTCACATTCCGATTTAATTGTTCCCATCTTATCTTAACCCTATACTCTCAACTACTTGATACCCCTTCCCTGGGAAAAAAACTGTGCATTAATCCTTGTGATTTTATACACCTTTATAAGATTACCCCGACTCCTGCATACTAAGGAATAAAGTCCTAACCTCCCCATAGCTCAGGTCCTCGAGTGTTGGCAACATCTTCAAATCTTCTTTACTCTTTCCAGGTTACTCTTTCCGGGGTGACAACATTGCACAAATACTCCAAGTACAACCTCACCAACATCTTGTACAACTGTAACATCACGTCCCAACTTCTCTACTCAATTCCCTGGCTGATGAGCAGCAGCATGCCAAAAGGCTTCTGTACTATCCTATCTACCTCAAGTTTCAAGGTCAGTTTATTGTCACATGTACCAATTAAGGCACAGTGAAATTTGAGTTACCATACAGCCATACTAAGTGAAAAGTAACAAGCCACACAATCACATAAATGTAAACATAAATATCCACCACAGTGGATTCCACAGTCCTCACTGTGATGGAAGGCAATAAAGTTCAATCTTCTTCCTCTTTGTTCTCCCACAGTCAGGGCAGTCAAACCATTCGCAGTCGGGTCGATCAAAGCCCTCGCAGCCGACGATCGAAGCCCCCATCGAGGTAATCAAAACCCCTGCGTCAGGGCAGTTGAAACTCTCTCCGCGGCATGGAGCTCCCGGGTCGGCCCCTTCTTACCAGATTATGCAGGCTTCATGCTGTTAGAGTCTACAGGCCCCGTGGTTGGAGCTTTGATCCCCAGCAAAGGGGTCACAAGCTCCGCGATGTTAAAGTCCCTCAGACTCCCACGTCTTGGAGCACCCGTTAGTCTCCAGGAAAGGCCACAACTCCACGATGTTAGGCCGGAGTGTGGGGGAAATACGATAGGGGGGGAAAAGAAAAATCGCATCTCCGTCGAGGTAAGAGATTGGAAAAAAGCTTCCTTCAACCCACACATAAAACAAACCAAGGAACACTAACGCATACTTTTTAACACATACTAAAAATAACAAAAAAGAAGAAAGGACAGATAGACTGTTGACGAGGCAGCCACTGCTGGTGACACCATTCTCAGGGAACAGGGAACTTGGACCACTGGATCCCACTCTCTAAGGCACTCCCCAGGGCTCCCCTGTTCACTGAAAAGATCCTGTTCTGGTTTGACTTCCCAAAATGCAACACCTCACACATATCTGAATTAAACTCCATTTGCTATTCCTTAACCCACTTGTCCAGCTGATCGAGATCCCTCTCTAATGCCATCTTCACTGTCTATAGTACCATCTATTATGGTCGTCTGCAAGCTTACTAATCATGTATTGCACATTCTCACCCAAATCATTGATAAACATGCCAAATAGCAATGGGTGCAGTATCGACCCTTTGTCACAGGCCTGCAGTCTGAAGAACACCTTCCACCACCACCCGCTGGATACAGAATTAGCATATTGGTAGAATAAGAAGTTAGCTGGATATTATCCAGTTAGCTGGTTTTCTCTGGAGCAGTGCATGAACGCATAACATAGGTATGTTACAAAACTTACCTTCAGCGGCGCTGCAGTTCTGTCACTGCCCGTTTGCGCGACTTTGGCGCATTTGAGAGGGGGGCGGGTTTAAAATGCCGTTTTTTCCCAGCCTGTTCAAATCGATTTTTGTCAGGCTGTTTAGCTGCTGAAGAATAATCGCCCCGACATCGGTTTTATTAAGTTTTTTTTTAAACTGCATTGGATATTTTAATAGCAGGAGTAATTTAAAAATCAACTTCTAAAGCCGTCAACACCAATAACAGGGATGGATTTCACGTACGGGACAGGTAAAGCAAAGCCGTTTATTTTACATATAAATGTGCTTCTTAGGATGCCTTTAATCAAAATTTTACGTTGCGAAAAGGTGACTTAGGACCCATACGAACCGACAGTATTTTTCCTGCCGATATGGGGTTTAAATTCACCGCAACCGCAACGTTCCAAACGATCGCATTCCACAAAATCCCACTCGCAAGATGATTAAAATGGCCATTAATTTACGGGAATTAAACACTAAATTCCTTCCATTTGGCCTATAAATTCATGACAATGAGATTTAAAAATCATGTTATATTGTGAAATTTTATGTGAATGTTATTTGGACACTAAGGCTATTTAAAAATGTTAACCGTTTCTTAAGAAATTGATAGATGTTTAGATCTAGTAATTGAATTTTGTAATTAGCTACAATTAGGTAACTAACTAATTATATGCTTTAATTTCAGGTCATCCAAGTAAGATTGTTCCATATTTGTTTCAGAATGCTTCAATCTATAATAGCTGAAAATGTCATTCAGTTCTCTTAATGTTTAAGAAAGTTATGGGCTTTTGACTGTCCTTGATCACAGCTTTTGAGTTAAGTCAATGGAAAAGCAATAGGGAACAAGATGCTAATTTCCGAGTATGAAAATGGCCATAACTGTTTTAATACTGAAGATATGAAAGTGAATTAGGTTTCAAATTAAACTTCTTTTTATGCTATATCTGATGGGATAAATTGCAGATTTGATTTTTTTTTAAATCTCAAAATTTTGTAACATTGCTACATAACATTATGACTGGAGGCCTTCTGGGCCGGGGCCAAGAATGAAGTCCTTTGGTTTAGTCAAGGTCTACCACAGTCAACATGAAATATTATTCATTTCCAATCTGTACACATAGTGAAGGTCAGAAGGTTCAATAGAAAACAGCACATAATCCACAAAGAACTAACTATAATACTCGCAGCAATGAGGAATTTAGAATAAATTCTTTAACATTGTAGAAATATGTGGGGCAAGGGACAGGATTGAGATGTTAAATAGATGAAGAAATTTGATTTAGGTTAGTTACTAGAGAAAGTGAATGAAGATAGGATTATAAAATGCCTTGAAACATCTGGGCAAAGGAAGGTTATATTGCCACTGAGCAATTCAGTCATCGCTCCAAGAGCAAACGCCAGGAGCACACACTAACAGAACAGCTGCAGTCATATTAAAAGGGACCAGACAAGTTGTTAATAGATAATAGACGATAGATGCAGGAGTAGACCATTCGGCCCTTCGAGCCAGCACCGCCATTCAATGTGATCATGGCTGATCATCCCAAATCAGTACCCCGTTCCTGCCTTCTCCCCATATCCCCTGACTTCGCTATCTTTAAGAGCCCTATCTGGCTCTCTATTGAAAGTATCCAGAGAACCGACCTCCACCGCCCTCTGAGGCAGAGAATTCCACAGACTCACCACTCTGTGAGAAAAAGTGGTTCCTCGTCTCCATTCTAAATTGCTTACCCCTTATTCTTAAACTGTGGCCCCTGGTTCCGAACTCCTGTTCCCATTGTTGGGAGGCAAAGGGTTTCCAAAATATTTTCTTTTCATAGAATTTGATAATGCTAAGATTTCGCTAATGCTCCTTCCACAGGCTTTGAGAGCTTGTCGGGTTTTTCTTCTAGTATTATCATTCTCTCAGGAATTGTGCAGCCAACAAACAGGAGAGAGATGCAAGAGAGCACACTGCTATCTGGAAGTGCTGGCCCTTTTCTTGCATCAACAAATTAAATCAAAATCCCACCCTTCAGTACCACGGACACAAATTAATGGTGATGCTTCATCGTTCCTAAATTGCTTCTTCATATAAATGTAATGGAACGGCAGAATAAAAATAGACATTCCATTAGTTACAAATCTCATCAAGATCTGGAAGTGTACCAGGTGGTAAATTGAGAACCAACTCTCTTCTCAGGCAGGTTACACCTAAAACATGAACCTATATTCTTGTTTGTTTGATGCTGACGAACAATGGCATAATTCTTCTTGTGTTTAATCTAGTACCAGGAAATAATCTTAATACGAAGATGAGTCATCCCAGAGTGAAATCAGAAAATACTGCAAATACTCAACAGGTCAACTCACATCTGTGGGAAGAAAAACAGATTATGTTTAAGGTCATTAAAAGAACCATGTTATAGGAAAGAAGTTGTCAAGCTGGAAAGGGCGCAGAGATGATTTATGAGGATGTTGCCAGGGCTCCAGGGCCTGAGCTACAGGGAGAGGTTTGGCAGGCTAGGATTCTGTTCTTGGAGCACAGGAGGATGAGAGGCGAACTTGTAGAGACATATAAAACCATGAGAGGAATAGATAGGGTAAACGCACAGAGTCTCTCTGCCCAGGGGAATCGAGAACCAGAGGACATAGGTTTAAGGTGAGGGGGTGGAAGATTTAATAGGAACCTGAGGAGTTACTTTTTTTTTAAAACGCAATAGACGGTGGGTGTGCAGAATGAGCTGCAGGTAGTTGAGGCAGGTGCTATCACAATGTTTAAGAAACATTTAGAATGGTACATATAGGGATATGGGCTAAACACAGGCAGGTGGGACATGTTGGTCAACGTGGGCAAGTTTGGACTGATGGGCCTGTTTTCCACACTATATGACCATGATAGACCCTTCATCACAATTGAGAAGGAGACAAAAGAAGCTTGTTAAGCCTGGATTCTTCCCAACAACCATCCAGGCTCTTGAACACGACACAACACTCACAGTATTGAACTGCCTTTGGTTGCACTGAGGACTTTATGGTTTTGATTTGTACTAGCATTGGGGTTATTTATATCATGCGTGGGTTTCCACCAGGTGTTCTGGCTTCCTCCCACATCTCAAAGACGTGCAGATTTACAGGTTAAATGGCTGCTGCAGAAATTGCCCCAAGGTGTGTCGGGCGTGAATGCTAAAGTGGGATAACATAGAACTGGTGTGAATGGGTGATTGATTGTTGGCCTGGACACGGTTGCTGAAAGACCTGTTTGCATGCTGTATCTCGGAGCTTAAAGTTTAAGTTCAGAGATAGTTCTGTAGAACTGTAGAGTCACATCTGTGAAGTCTTTTAAGTTCCTGGGAACAATCAGCTCCAAGGCCCTTAAATGGGGGCCACCATCGACTCCACAGTCAAAAAGGCACAGCAGAGGATGTATTTGCTGCGGCAGCTGAGGAAGCACAATCTGCCACAGGCAATGATGGTCAAATTCTACACGGCCATCGTAGAGTCTGTCCTCACCTTCTCCATCATGGTCTGGTTTGGCTCAGCCACCAAGCACGACATCTGGAGGCTGCAGTGAATCATTCAATCAGCTGAGAATGTTATTGACTGTACCTTCCCTCCATTGATGAACTGTACACTGCAAGAGCCAGGAAGCGAGCGGGCAAGATCATCTCTGACCACTCTCACCCTGGCCACAAACTCTTTGAATCACTTCCTTCTGGAAGGTGACTCCGGATTGTCAAAGCTGCCACAGCCAGACATAAAAACAGCTTTTTTTCCACGAGTAGTAGCTCTACTCAACAACCAAAAATCTGTAGCCTCCTTTTGCTCTGGTATTTTATTTAATTCACATGTTTAATCGATAATGTTTTATTATTAATGTTTTATGTTTTCAGTCAATAACCTTGTTTACAGTTCATCCCCATGGTCACCTCAGTGTTGCCTTCTCAGAGAAATCCCCCTTCCCCGCAACTTAAGGAGCTTCTTCTCTCCCCTTCTCAATTCACTCAAACGCTCTTCAACCTCAAAGATTAACACAGAACAAGAAAAAAAAATCAGAATAGGGTTGAGAGGGAAAAACAGATTAGCCATGGTCAAAAGGCAGACTCAATGGGTCCTGGTCTGCTGAGTATTTTCAACATTTTCTGTTTTTAATTTTAGATTTACAGCACCTGTAGTTTTTTTTTTAAATTTTCAGAAATAAAATCAGATCTGATATTCACTTAATATATAGGCACTGCAGCCTATATTCCCCCTGATGTTAATGCCAAGCTTGCAATGAAAGTTCTGCATACTGCCATTAGCAAACAACAGACTCACAACCCCGAGGCAGCCTTCATTGTTGCGGGTGACTTCAATCACTCCAACCTGAAGACTGTACTCCCCAAATTCCACCAACATGTCTCCTTCGCCACTAGAGAAGACAAGACACTGGACAAAGTCTACACTAACATGGCTGAAGCTTACAAAGCCGTCCCCCTCTCCCACCTTGGACAGTCTGATCACCTCTCATTGTTCCTGCTCCCAAAGTACTCCCCACTCATCAGACGGGTTAAACCCACTGTGAGGTCAGTTAAAGTCTGGTCAGAGGAGGCGGACCACACTTCAGCAGTGTTTTGGAAACACTGACTGGAAGGCGTTTGCAGCCCAGGCCACCCTTGACTCCCACACGGACATTGATTCCTATACATCCTCTGTTCTGGACTTTATAAATTCCACCATCAACAGTCACCTCCCTCAAACAGGTGACCATATTCCCGAATCAGAAGCCATGGATGAACAGCGAGGTCAGGCTACTGCTGAAAGCACGGGACACCGCTTTCAGGTCAGGCGATGCCCGAGCCTACAGTTCATCCAGGGCTAACCTGAAGAGGGGCATCAAGAAGGCCAAGCACTGCCATAAGCTCAGGATTGAGGAGCACTTCAACAACAACTCCGACCCCCAACGCATGTGGCAAGGCATCCAGGCCATCACGGACTATAGATACACCAACACCACCCCCACATCCAGCAACGCCTCCTTCATTGAGGAGCTTAACCACTTCTATGGCCGCTTTGACAGGGACAATCTAGAGATGGCCATCAAGGCGGTGCTCCCTGCCGATCACCAGCCCCTCACTGAGTAGGACTAATGCACGTAAGGCTGCTGGCCCTGACGGCATCCCCGGGCGCGTGCTCAGGGCCTGTGCTGCGCAGCTGACAGACGTCTGGACTGACATCTTCAACCTGTCACTTGCCCAAGCAGTTGTCCCCACGTGCCTTAAAACCACCTCCATCGCGCCGGTGCCAAAACATTCCACTGTGGTGAACCTCAACGACTTCCGCCCAATTGCACTTACCCCCATCATCACCAAGTGCTTCGAGAGGCTGGTCCTGGCACACCTCAAAGGCTGCCTACCCCCCACATTGGATCCCTATCAGTTTGCCTACAAGAACAGGAGTACGGAGGATGCCATCTCAACGGCACTTCACTCCGCCCTCTCCCACCTCGACAACAGAGACACTTACGTAAGAATGCTGTTCATCGATTACAGCTCAGCATTCAACACCATTATACCCTCTAAATTGATCACCAAACTCGGTGACCTGGGCATCGACCCCTCTCTCTGCAACTGGATACTGGACTTTCTAACCAAGACCCCAGTCTGTTAGGTTAGACAAGCACACCTCTTCAACCCTCACCCTGAACACCGGCGTTCCACAGGGCTGTGTGCTGAGCCCCCTCCTCTACTCCCTCTTCAACTATGACTGCACACCTGTACATGGTACTAACACCATCATCAAGTATGCAGATGATACAACGGTGATTGGCCTCATCAGCAACAACGATGAGTCGGCCTATAGGGAGGAGGTCCAGCACCTAGCAGCATGGTGCGCTGACAACAACCTGGCCCTTAACTCCAAGAAGACCAAGGAGCTCATTGTAGACTTCAGGAAGTCTAGGGGCGGCACGCACACCCCCATCCACATTAACGGGACGGAGGTGGAACGTGTTTCCAGCTTCAGGTTCCTGGGGGTCAACATCTCCGATGACCTCTCTTGGACCCACAATACCTCAACTCTGGTCAAGAAGGCTCACCAGCATCTCTTCTTCCTGAGGAGACTGAAGAAGGTCCATCTGTCGCCTCAGATTCTGGTGAACTTCTACCGCTGCACCATCGAGAGCATCCTTACCAACGGTTTCACAGTATGGTATGGCAACTGCTCTGTCTCCGACCGGAAAGCACTGCAGAGGGTGGTGAAAATTGCCCAACGCATCACCGGTTCCTCACTCCCCTCCATTGAGTCTGTCCAAAGCAAGCGTTGTCTGCGAAGGGCGCTCAGCATCGCCAAGGACTGCTCTCACCCCAACCACAGACTGTTTACCCTCCTACCATCCGGGAGGCGCTACAGGTCTCTCTGTTGCTGGACCAGCAGGTCCAGGAACAGCTTCTTCCCTGCGGCTGTTACACTACTCAACATTGTACCTCGGTGATTGCCAATCACCCCCCCACCCCCCGGGACACTCCTCCCACCAGGAAAAAAATACTATGACTGTTTGCACGTAAATAGATTTATTTATTGCTCATATTTATGTCGCTCTTCTAGGGAGATGCAAACTGCATTTCGTTGTCTCTGTACTGTACACTGCACAATGACAATAAAGTTGAATCTGAATCTGAATTGTTAAACACACAACAGCAACGTGTGCTTTAAAACTAATTACTGCAAAATTCAGTGTGTTAGGTGCTGGTACTTTTTTGAATCTTCAATTTAAAAATTACCTACCTTGGGTAGAAAATATTCACCCTTATAAATGTTCGATAAATATATATTTTTTAAGTCCTAAAACTATTCCATTAACAATACATTGCAATATGTTTTACAACCCAATGTTGGGGGAGTCCAGAACAAGGGGTCACAGTTTTAGAATATAGATAGGGCTCTTAAAAATAGTGGAGTCAGGGGATATGGGGAGAAGGCAGGAACGGGATACTGATTGGGGATGATCAGCCATGATCACATTGAATGGCGGTGCTGGCTCAAAGGGCCAAATGGCCTACTCCTGCACCTATTGTCTATTGTCTATCCTGGCTTTGAATAAAGTTTACCAAAATATAAACATGATAAGTTCAAGCATCAGGAAGTAGCAATTTTAAAGAACTCGAATTTCACTAAGCCTAATTGTATTAGATAAGCAAACTGGTGTGAAGGTTATATCAGTGTATGATTTTATTTCCCTTTTTCCTTTCATATTGTTTTCACCCAAAAAGTCCCAAAAGCAGTCAGCAACTAATATTTAGGTCACTAAATGATTACACCAGAAGATGCTGTAAAGTGAAGTGAAAAATGAAAATGGTGCTGCTTTTAATCAGGGCAAAAAGTTGTCAAAATAAATTCAGTAACGCTAGGATATAGTCCCATTGATTACTGTTTAATTAGGTTAAATTAGCCAGGGGTTATATAACCAAGCTTCAAGTGGTAGCTTCAATAACCTTATCTCCCTCCAGCTTATATATGTCAATGGATTATAATGTCAATGGAGACTAGTTCATAAGGAGCAGAATTAGGCCATTCGACCCTTCAAGTCTACTCCGCCATTCAATCATGGCTGATCTATCTTTCCCTCTAAACCCCTTCTCCTGCCTACGCCCCATAACCCCTGACTACTAACTGACTGTTAACCCGTACTAATCAAGAATTAATCTTTGGCTTAAAAATATCCATTGATGGCATCCACAGCCTTCTGTGGCAATGAATTCCACAGATTCACTATCCTCTGGCGAATGAAGTTCCTTCTCATCTCCTTCCTAAAGGACGCCCGTCCTATAATTCTCAGGCTATGACCTCTGGTCCTAGACTTCATTTCAGACAGGTTACAATAGCAAGGACTAAGCCTCTACATACAATTCATGAACAAACAATATAACTAGTACAATGAAAGCAGGAAGTATCAATGGATATCAGGAAACATTGGCAGGATAGTTACATGCACACCCACATGCCATCATCCCCTCTTAACTGGTTATTAAAACCCACTATTATCATGTTTATCAGTATCGTGAAAGAATAAGGTTCTTTGTTACAACAGCTTCATGCATAGAAAGATGAGTTACTCCAGCTTTTTGTGTGTCTCTTCGATATTTGCCAGAGATATGACAAACCAAAATTTTAATCTCGATATATGTCATAAGGTGATGCCAAGCAAAAGCAGTTTCGACGCAACTTCAACAAATAGACGTCAGCTATTAATTACGGCAAAGGTACCCACCATTTAATAAGAAGTTTGTTAGGCAAGAAGAGGGTCTGCTGTTTACATCCACGGGTGATATTCTGAAAGCTCCTGTGCAATAGTGCAACTCTGAAAGAAATAAACATTACATATAATACTAAAAATATGGCAAATATCTGTGTGATTACCGTAGTTTAGTTTATTGTCACGTGTACTGAGGTACTGTGAAAAGCTTTTGTTGTGTGCCAACCAGTCAGCGGAAACATAATTACAATACATGATACATGATTACAATCGAGTCATCCAGTGTACAGATACATAATAAAGGAATGACGTTTAGTGCAAGATAAAGTCCAGTAAAGTCCGATTAAAGATATTCTGAGGGTCTCCAGTGAAGTAGATAGTACTTCAGGACTGCTCTCTAGTTGTGGTAGGATTTTGCAGTTGCCTGATAACAGCTGGTAAGAAACTGTCCCTGATTCTGGAGGTGTGCGTGTTCACACTTCTGTACCTCTTGCCTGATGGGAGAGGGGTGAAGAAAGAGTGGCCGGAGTGAGACTCATCCTTGAATATGCTGCTGGCCTACAAAGCATCCTGTTAATACATTATTGGGGTCAAGGAAAGATCCAATGATGTAAACAGTGGCTCAGGACAGCTCCTTGGTTGTTTATGGGATTGTTCAGCTGCCTGATAACAGCTGGGAAAATACTGTCCCCGGATCTGGAGGTGTGCATTTTCACACTTTACCTCTTGCCTGATGGGAGAGGGTAGAAGAGGGAGTGAGACTTGTTCTTGATTATGCTGGAGGCCTAGCTGAGACAGCCTGAAGTGTGAGTTGAGTCAATGGAAGGGAGGTTGGTTTGTGTGCTGGTCTGGGCAGCAGCCACAATTCTCTGCAATTTCTTAGAGTCTTGGATGGAGTTGTTCCCAAACCATGATGTGAGAACAGTTCCATCCAAGACCGCATGAAATGTGCTGAAGGAACTCAGTGGGTCAGGCAGCATCTGTCGAGTAGTGGACAGGCGACATTTTGCATCTGGTTCCCCCACTGCCTCCTCAGATGCTGCCCAACCCGCTGAGTTCTTCCACCACTGTGTTTTTCTCAAGATTCCAGCATCTGCAAGACCACGCGTCTCTGGCGAATATCGAAGAGACACACAAAAAGGTGGAGTAACTCAGCGGTACAGGCAGCATCTCTTGAGAGAAGGATTGGATGACCTTTTGGGTCGAGACCCTTCTTCAGACTGAGAGTCGGGGAGAAGGAAACTAGAGATATGGAAGGGTACAAAGAGAATGCAAGGTGTGAAAAGGACAAATCAAAGATGACAACAAGGCATACAATCAGTAAAATTAATTAGGACAGTGAAACTAGTCGGAGAACAAGGGTTGTGAAGGAACGGAGAGAGAGGGAAAGCAAGGGTTACTTGAAATTCGAGATATCAATATTTATACCGCTGGGTTGTAAGCTGCCCAAGCGAAATATGAGGTGCTGTTCCTCCAATTTGTGTTTGGCCTCAATCTGACAGTGGAGGAGGCCCAGGACAGAAAGGTCAGTATGGGAATGAGAGTTAAAATGTTTAGCAACTGGGAGATCACGTAGGCCCAGGCAGACTGAGAAAAAGCAAATATCTATGTTCTTCTATGTAGGTGAAAGCAGTTATTCTAAACTCCTGGTCAGAACAATCTCTCATATAGAGACACGGTGGTGCAGCGGTAGAATTGTTGCCTTACAACGCTTGCAGCACCAGAGACCCAGGTTCGATCCCGACCATGGGTGCTGTTTGTACGGCGTTTGTACGTTCTCCCCGTGAACGCGTGGGATTTCCCCGAGATCTTCGGTTTCCTCCCACACTCCAAAGACGTACAGGTATGTAAGTAAATTGGCTTGGTAAATGTAAAAGTTGTCCCTAGTGTGTGTAGGATAGTGTTAATATGCGGGGATCGCTGATTGGTGCTGTGCCGGTGGGCCGAAGGGCCTGTTTCCGTGTTGTATCACTAAAGTAAACTAAACATCTTTGCTGCTCATTCAAAGTTGCTAAAGACAAATGAAATAATAAATACAGACCAAGACAAAGTGGTTTACATCAAAATATTGCAGATTAAAAAAACATTGGAAACACCCAGCAGGATAGGCAGTGACTGTGGAAAGTAAAGCAGATTTAACACTAAGTCGAAGAACTTTTGTCAGAACATGAGGGTCTTCCGCCAGAAACTAACTCACAATCATTGTGGGTCACTGTTAAGCACATGCTTCACAAGCGTTAGGAGCACACGTTTGAGGATGTGTTGAAGATTAAGCAAACTAATTGAGCTGGTTGGCTTGGACGAGGACATGAAAATTGGAATAAAGAATGAAGAAAGGGGAATTTCTACATAATTTAAGTGCCTCTTAAATCCTTGAGGTTTTTAGATAGGAACATAAATAAGCAGGGAAAGGAAGGACAGGGATCATATGCTAAGAAGATTACACTAAATCAATTTCATTTGCCATCATGTTTGGCACGTTCATGGTGGGCCTATTCATGTGCTGTACTGTTCAATGTTGATATGAGAGGTTACTACACAAGCTAAGAGTTCATGGTCTTGGCAGCAATATGCTAGCAAGGATAAACACTTGTGTATCTGACAGAAGGGTAGGTCAGAAGAAGTGCAAGTTGTAAGAGCCTGTAAATGGATATCGATTTACTAAGTGAGTAAGGAAACTTTGGTGAACAGAGAACAACGCAGGAATATGAATAGCAAAGGTTTAAAGGCATATGGGCCAAACGTGAATAAGTGGCATAGATGAACACAGCCTTAGCTGTGTTGAGCCCAAAGTTATTTTTCTGTGCCGTATGACTATGTGAGATTATCCAGTTTAATACGAAAAGGTGACAAGGATTTAATTGAAGAGCGACTTCAATACTGATGCACGCACAGATTTGAGTGCAGCTACATAAAAGACAAAGTCACTGTACAGGTAGAATAAGTAATTAGTAAGGCAAAAGGAATGTTTGCATTGATTGCAGTGGGTTTGGGGTATAGATGTAGGGAATTCTTTCTGCAATTGGAGAACATGGATGGGTGATGAAACATCAACATCCATGTTCTCTGGAGACGTTGCCTGACCCGCTATTTCAGTATTTTGTGTCTTGCTTTGGTAAACCAGCATCTGCAGTTCCTTGAGATTACATACAAGCAGTTTAAGAATAAGAGATTACCCTTTACATAGAAAATAGGTGCAGGAGTAGGCCATTCGGCCCTTCGAGCCAGCACCGCCATTCAATATGGTCATGGCTGATCATCCAGGACCAGTACCCCGTTCCTGCTTTCCCCCCCATATCCCTTGATTTCATTAGCCCTCAGAGCTAACTCTAACTCTCTTGAAAACATCCAGTGAATTGGCCTCCACTGCCTTCTGTGGCAAATAATTCCACAGACTCAACTCTTTGGGTGGAAAAAATTCATCCTCATCTCAGTCCTAAATGGCCTACCCGTTATTCTTCAACAGTGACCCCTGGTTCTGGACTCGCCCAACATCAGGAACATTTTTCTTGCATCTACCCTGTCCAATCCTCTAAGAATTTTATATGTTTCTCTAAGATCTCCTCTCATTCTTCTAAATTCCAGCGAATACAAGCCCAGTCGACCCATTCTTTCATCATACGTCAGTCCCGCCATCCCGAGAATTAACCTGGTGAACCTACGCTGCATTCCCTCAATAGCAATAATGTTCTTCCCCAAATTAAGATTCCCCAAAAATTGCACACAATATTCCAGGTGCAGTCTCACCAGGGCCCTGTACAACTGCAGTAGGACTTCCTTGCTCCTAAACTCAAATCTCGCAATGAAGTCCAACATGCCATTGGCTTTCTTCACTGCCTGCTGTACCTGCGTGCTTAATTTCAATGATTGATGTACAAGCACATCCAGGTTTTGTTGCACCTCCCCTTCTCCTAATCTGACACCATTCAGATAATAATCTGCCTTCCTGTTTTTGCCACCAAAGTGGATAACCTCACATTTATCCACATTATACTGTCTGCCTTGCTTCTGCCCACTCACCCAACCTATCCAAGTCACCCTGCAGCCTCACAGCATCCTCCTCGCAGTTCACACTGCTACCCAGCTTTGTCATCCGCAAACTTGGAGATGTTACATTTAATTCCCTCGTCTAAATCATTAATATTTATTGTAAACAACTGGGGTCACAGCACCGAGCCTTGCGGCACCCCACTAATCACTGCCTGCCATTCTGAAAAGGACGCGTTAATTCCTACTCTTTGCTTCCTGTCTGCCAACCAGTACTCTATCCATGTCAATACCCTACTCCCGATACCATGTGCTCCAATTTTGCACACTAATCTCGTGTGGGACCTTGTCAAAGGCTTTTTGAAAGTCCAGATACACCACATCCACTGGCTCTCCCTTGTCCATTCTACTTGTTACATCCTCAAAAAATTCCAAATGATTAGTCAAGCATGATTTCCCCTTCATAAATTCATGCTGACTGACCGATCCTGTCACTGCTTTCTAAATGCGCTGCTATAACATCTTTAATAATCGACTCCAGCATCTTCCCCACTACCGATGTAAGGCGAACTGGTCCAAAATTACCTGTTTTCTCTCTCCCTCCTTTCTTAAAAAGTGGAGTTACATTCGCTACCCCCCAGTCCATAGGAACTGATCCAGAGTCAAGAGAACTTTGGAAAATGATCACCAATGCATCCATGATTTCTCGGGCCACCTCCTTGAGAACGCTGGGATGCAGACAATCAGGCCCTGGGGATTTATCTGCCTTCAGTCCCAACAGTTTATCTAACACCATTTTCTGACTAATGTGGATTCCCTTCAGTTCCTCCCTCTAAAGATAGAGATAAGGTAAAATCACTTCTGAGAGGTGCGAATCTTTGGAATTCCCTGCCCTAGAAAGCTGTGGAGGTAGAGGTAATTGAAAACTGAAAATGTGCAGATTCTTGGACATAGAGGAGGAGCCATCTTGGTGAACGGCTGCTAGCCAGCAGCCGTCCGTTTTAAATCCGTTTTTTTTATAGTTTTTAGTGAGTCCTGTTTTTTGTTTGTAGGGGATATGGTCTTTTTATTGTGGGGGGTAGGTGTAAACTTAATTTCTAGGTCCCTACCTGGTCGGTGTGGCAGCCTTTTCTCCGGGCTGCCCGTCGACACGTCCTCGTGGCCTACCTGCGGGCTTGGAGCGCCGTTTCCTGGCGAAAACCGCCCAGCACCTCGGCCTTGGCGGCGGCACAGCATTGGAGCGCTGGAGCGGAGCGGGCGATCCCTTGCCTGGGTCGCCGCGCTGGAGCGACGCACTGGAGCTTGGCGAGCTGGGTCGCCGAGAGCAACAACTCCGGGCTCCGGGTCTGCGGAGCGGAGAGGCGGCGCCGATTTTGTCATCGGGAGCCTGGGAGCTCCAAACCGGCGCGGCCTTGTCGGCTTCGGCAGCCGCGGGCTCCAACCAGGAAGCGGCCATTCCAGGTGGCCCAGCCGCCGAAAGGACTCTCCCGACGCCGGGGCAAGACCACCCGGTGAGAACGGCCAGGGACATCGGGCCTCCGTAGAGGCAATTGCGGTGGCCTCAATAGGCCTGACTTTGGGGTGAACATGGGGTGGGGACTGGACATTGTGCCTTCCTCCACAGTGCTACCCACTGTGGGGGGATGATTTTTTTGTCTAATTGTAGTCTTGTAGGTCTGTGTCCAAGATGGCTGCCGTGAAGAGAGAGTGAACGCTGGCGCGCTTTGGCTGCCGCTGCTCCCTCTTCACACTGTGTTTTTGATTTTCTGTTTTTGGATTGAATCCTGTTTTTTAATTTGTGTCTCTGTGATGTCTTTATTACTTGTTTTATTCCGATTATATGTTATTCCGATATACTATGTAAGGTGTCCTTGAGATATTTGAAAGGCGCCCATTAAATAAAATTTATTATTATTATTATTATTATAGACCTATGGGAATATCAGGCAGAAGAATAGAAATTCAAGACTCGATCAGTCATGCTTTTATTGAATGAAGGAGCAGAGGGTCCTTAAGGCTATTCTGGTTTCAATTTATAATGTCCTTATCTGACAAACTGTTGAGGAAGATAGCCAAAAATTGCTGGAATAACTCAGTGGGTCAGGCAGCATCTCTGGAGAAAAGGAATAGGTGGCGTTTCAGGCCGAGACCCTTCTTCAGTCGGTCGGAAGAAGGGTTTCAAGTGGAAACATCACCTATTCCATTTCTCCAGAGATGCTGCCTGACCCACCACCTGCAGTTCCTTCCTGCACAAGCAATTGAGGACGTTGTGAAGAGAAATGCTCTTATAGATTTCAAAGAATTATAATTGAATAACAGTCATTAACTGCACTGGATTCAGGTAAAGCATCAGACTTCAGAAGCTGTTCAAGAAGGAACTGCAGATGCTGGAAGATCGAAGGTACACAAAATTGCTGGAGAAACTCAGCGGGTGCAGCAGCATCTATGGAGCGAAGGAAATAGCGACGTTTCGGGCCAAAACCCTTCTTCAGACTGATGGGGGGTGGGGGGGAGAAGGAAGGAAAAGGGGAGGAGGAGGAGGAGCCCGAGGGCGGGCGGATGGGAGGGTGGGAGGAGACAGCTAGAGGGTTGAGGAAGGGGAGGAGACAGCAAGGACTAGCAAAATTGGGAGAATTCAATGTTAATGCCATCCGGACGCAAGGTCCCCAGACGGAATATGAGGTGCTGTTCCTCTAATTTCCGCTGTTGCTCACTCTGGCAATGGAGGAGACCCAGGACAGAGAGGTCGGATTGGGAATGGGAGGGGGAGTTGAAGTGCTGAGCCACCGGGAGGTCAGGTTGGTTATTGCGGACTGAGCGGAGGTGTTCGGCGAAACGATCGCCCAACCTATGCTTAGTCTCCCCGATGTAAATCAGCTGACATCTAGAGCAGCGGATGCAGTAGATGAGGTTGGAGGAGATACAGGTGAACCTTTGTCGCACCTGGAACGACTGCTTGGGTCCTTGAATGGAGTCGAGGGGGGAGGTGAAGGGACAGGTGTTGCATTTCTTGCGGTTGCAACGGAAAGTGCCCGGGGAGGGGGTGGTGCGGGAGGGAAGGGAAGAATTGACGAGGGAGTTGCGGAGGGAGTGGTCTTTGCGGAAGGCAGACATGGGGGGAGATGGGAAGATGTGGCGAGTGGTGGGGTCACGTTGGAGGTGACTTCAGAAGCTACCCTCTAAGCCTTATCTCGCCACGCCTTCACTGCAGAATTAGGTTTTTCAGCTCCAAAGGTTTGTTGCTTGTCACTGATCTGTTCCAAGATGTTCGTCAACAATGTGATGTCAACTAGCCGTAGACTACAACAGTCAAAAGCATGGAATTGAGAACTCATGGTACCCTCACACTCCACATATTGTTCTCACTATCCCACAGATTGCTGCCTCTTCTCCCAATGGATGAGTCTGCCTTGCACAAATTATGATGGACCAATCTACAGAGGCCCCTCACAGACTGAGAGGATGTTGACCACAGCCCTTGCTGAAGCCAGACGGTTATAGGGAGAGACTCTGGGGAGAAATTGTGTGTTAGCAAGTTTTGGTCTCTATTCTCAAAGTTTATTAATTTCCACTGCCAATGTTAATTGGAATCTTAAACTGCAGTGATAAATGCCCCACAATTGCATCTTTTAATTTAATCCTTAAATAGATCATGGCTACACTATATTATGTGGATCCATTCCATGCAAGTAGAGACTTGAAATACAGAAGTAAAACAATAATGAATCACTCTTTTTGAAACTGGATAATATCACCTTATTTAAATATTTGTGAGCATGCTAAAAATAAATGTAAGTGATATTATGAATGTTTTTCCTGTTGATTTACAAGTAATTTAAATGTCATACCTACCTATATTATTAGTTCGTGGAGTGCACCACTTTAATGTCACGGTGTCTTTGACAACGCCATCTCTATTGCTATTACATAGATGTGGATCAACTGCAACATAAAACCAAATAGAAAATAGCATTCAGTTTGAACAAGGAAAATTCAAAACATTGAGTAAATTAAAATGCCATTTTAATGCTCTAGAAGAGAAATATCAAAAGGTCAGAAAGCAGATCCTAAAGACATAAGATTATTTTCATGAGAGTTCAATGCAAACAATATTGAATAGCTACATACTTATTGCAGCAAGACTCAACTTTAGCCATGGCTTTAATGAGATGCCTTGACAGATAATAGCCATAGCTAAAGAAATGAGAATGTTGCATACAGGGTGGGCTTCCAATCCCAACTATAATTAAAGAACAGAAGGTACAGTTCAAGGGAATATGTCCAGATTATAACCCTGCATTGACACTTGGTTCTCCAATTAATGAGCCAGGGAAGGTACACAAAATTGCTGGAGGAACTCAGCGGGTGCAGCAGCATCTATGGAGCGAAGGAAATAGGCGACGTTTCGGGCCGAACCCCTTCTTCAGACTAATGGGGGGTGGGGAAAGAAAGCAGGAAAAAGGGAGGAGGAGGAGGAGCCCGAGGGCGGGCGGATGGGAGGGTGGGAGGAGACAGCTAGAGGGTGAAGGAAGGGGAGGAGACAGCACAGGCTAGCCAAATTGGGGGAATTCAATGTTGATGCCATAAGGGCGCAAGGACCCCAGACGGAATATGAGGTGCTGTTCCTCCAATTTCCGCTGTTGCTCACTCTGGCAATGGAGGAGACCCAGGACAGAGAGGTCGGATTGGGAATGGGAGGGGGAGTTGAAGTGCTGAGCCACCGGGAGGTCAAAGGTACACAATGAGCAATGAGCCAGGGAAGATCTGATCAAACCTAGCCATGTCTTTAGGAGTAAGCAAAAATGTTAACAGATCCTTTCTATGAGTAGCAAGCATTCAGTATTTTGTATTTTTGACACAATTTCGCCCGTGTTATCCTGCAACGTCCAAGTAAAATTAATAAAGTTTAAAACAGATAGCCAGTGGCAGCACATTCATGACGCAGCAAAGCAGCAAATGACATACATACCAGTATCCGCAATGGCTGTCCATTTAAACCCATTCTGCTGTCCCTTACAAACAATTCTTATGTCTTCCTTTTTATTTTTTCTTACTCCACTTCATAATATGAGCTGAATGTTGTATTCGGTACTCCATTTAATATTCTTACAACTTGCTGCATAAAGACACCTTTTTTTGTTCTCCATTTGATGCCCTTGTATTTATATGCCCTTGCATTTGTACTCTGACCTAGAGTCTGGACCCGAAACGTCGACTAATCCTTTTCTTCAGAGTTATTCCAGCAATTTGTGTCTATCTTCCCTTGTGTTTACACCTAGTTAATGTTGTGTCAACTAGATGGAATAGATTTCCTCTTGATTTAATTTATGGGAATCTTTCCGGTTATTTATCCTGATTTTATTTATTAAGTTGTCATTTGGTTTTGAAGACATGTACTAAATTAGTTCTCAGACCTCAAAGCCCATTAGTTCAAAAATAATTCCTCTCCTCTCGATAAGAAGCACGCATTATTGATATAAATTCTACTCTGTTCTTCCCAGGCTCTTGATATCTCTTGTAAGGCAAAATCAAAATTAAACCATCAAGATTATTCAAGGATAATTAAAATTGATTTTGATTCAGGTACATTTGCATTGATGTTCCAGTTTTGATAAATGACTCTTATACAAATCTGATGTGAGACTGGACTTCATCTACATCATTGAATATCCCCTTTGGAAGAAATTCTAAACCTGTTTAAAAAAACTGTTAAATGAAACACTAAGTTACACTACCAGTTACCTTTCTTTCCTTTGAAGTGGTCACCTACAAATGTAAGAAGCGATATTAAGGTTTTTCTTCTAACATGAATTCAAGCAACAGAAATCTAAACTTATGCTGCAATAGCTTCAGTGCAGGCACTGGAACACCAAGCTCAACATAAACACGATAAGAATATTTACACACTAACTGGAGATGCTGAAACATTTTCTATTATGCAGGTACCAAGTTATGAAAGGATCTTGTCATATCAGAGTTACACCTTTATGTCTTACACAAGATGACAACACTTGAAAGAACATGCTTAAGAAGGAACTGAAGATGCTGGAAAAATCGAAGGTAGATAAAATTGCTGGAGAAACTCAGCGGGTGAGGCAGCATAAGAATGTAATATCTTAGCATTACTCTAATATTCTGCTTAACTGGTTCTTGAAATGTAACTACTGAAGTGAACCAAATTTAAGATTAAACTTGCATCCCACCATTTATATTTCTCAGTCAGACACAAGGTGCTGGAGTAACTGAGCAGGTCAGGCACCATCTCTGGAGAAAAAGGATAGATTACGTTTCGGGTCAGAACCCTTCCTCAGATCATCCTTTTCTCCAGAGATGTTGCCTGGCCTGCTAAGGTACTCCGGTACTGTGTCTATCTTCCAGATAAACCAGCATCTGCAGTTCCTTCTTATGCATTTATATTCTCAAATGGATAAACTTACTTTGCACCATTTTTTTAACCCATGAAAACTGCCATAATGCTGTGAGCAGTCAAGACTTTGCATTTCACAAGGAGAAATAAAAGAAAAAAATCCTCACAGCAAGGTCCACTTAAGGCAGCAACATAACCTGTTTTAGCAGTGTTGTTTACAAAATAAATATTGGTCTCTCCGAGAACCCCCTTCTCTTTTTTATATAACACTGTGGGGTCTTTTTCTCAGTTTCAACATTGCTAAAATACAGCAACCATGACAAGCAGTCCTGCCCAGGCTGACCTGTATGAGAGTGCTGCCATAAAAGGTGCAATTCCAATGTAAATACAAATGAAATTCAAACCGTTCAAAATTGTATGCAATTATAATTAATAAAATTGGACATACCTATTGCTTGCATGTTCTTCCCTTCTGTAAGTAAAAACAAATAACTTAGTATTTAAAAAGCACAAAATGATAAACTTTAAAATTGCTAATAATATTATAAAGCTCATTTCCCAGCATTGATTCTTTTGTTTTGTATTCTCAAGAAAATCTTTGTCATAAAACTACCATTCAGATATTTTCTGAAGCCACTGCACAAATTCCATTAAATGTATTACTTAATAAAATGCATGGTGATAATCTTAATCACATTATGTCAAGATATAGATTGTGCTAATTTGCACAAATACAAAGTCCACTTTTCATCAAAGCTAGTTTGAACCTTATAGCACTTGTTCAGGCCAAACTTAATACTTGGCCAGGGATTGCGAGAAGGGCATAGTTCAAGCCTTCAATAAGGCCAGCACGGTGACGCAGCCGGTAGAGTTGCTGCCTTACAGCGCCAGAGACCTGGGTTCGATCCTGACTTCGGGTGCTGGCTGCACAGAGTTTGTACGTTCTCATGTGACTGCGTGGGTTTTCTCCGGGTGTTCTGGTCGCCTCACACACTCCAAAGCCTTACTTGTTTGTTGGATTATTTGGCTTCGGTACAATTGTAAATTGTCCTTAGTGTGTAGGATAGTGCTAGTGTAAGGGATGTTTGGTCGGTGCAGACCCGCCACAAAGGGCCTGTTTCTGCGCTGTATCTCTAAAGTCAAAAGGGAAAAAGGAATGGCCACTTGAAGGAACAATTAATAATAAGACACGACTCACCTGTCTGGCAAAAACAATTGCCATATTTAAAAATTAAAAATCAACTTCAGCATTATAAAACCACTTCAGGGTCAAAGCAGTTTTGTATTGTAATGTTTAACTATTGACTGTACTACCATATTAGTTTTAGTTTTTAGTTTTAGAGATACTGCGCGGAAACAGGCCCTTCGGCCTACCGGGTCCGCGCCGACCAGAAATCTCAGCATATTGTTTTACATCTTCAAAACAAGGCAGGGTCCTCTGTGGATAAAATGCATGGATCTCAAAGCTGCTTTTGACTCAGTTACATTCTTTGGCTGCTCTTTACCACAATTTTGCTAGTACAATATATTTGACTCTGATGCCATTGTATTCGTCAGAACACCAGATAGACCTTGAACGTGAACTCGCTAGCACAATAGTGGGCTTACGATAGAGTCTCAGCTGCTCAATGTTGGGGAATGACAATTACATTTCCACTGCCTGTAATACAATTTGCACCAAGCTCCATTTTCCCATTTGGCTTGATCAGAGAAGAAGCAAAGAAAATAAGAGTAGGCAACCAAGTCCCTCAAGCCTTTCCCATCATTCAATATGACCATGGTTGATCTATGTTGACTTCAAATCCTCTTCTGTGCTTGTTCCTTGTAAACCCAAATTACTCATATTTCAATTTCTTTATGTCCACCTTAAAAACATGTGGCCTCCAAAACCCTTGGGGTTAGACAATTCCTGAGAGGCACCAAGAGAAGAAATGTCATGCGCATTACTTTTAAATAACAAATCCCTTATTTTGTAGCTGCATTCGCTTGTTCATGACTAGTAAAAAATATCTCAACACTGCCCTTGTCAAGCCCTCTTAGGATCTTCTATGTTTGAGTAAAACTGTCCCTCATTGTTCATGGCCGTCATTTATTCCGAGGCCAATTATAATGTTTGCATCTACATCAAGAGGGAGACGGGAGGAAAATGGGCGAAAAAAGGACATCACATACCTAGACTTTCAGAAGGCATTCTTGATTAGTACAGATTACAGAGGTTATGGGGAGAATGCAGGAGAATGGAGTTAGAAGGGATAGATCAGCCATGATTGATTGGCGAAGTAGACGATGGGCCGAATGGCCTAATTCTACTGTTCCTTATGAGGTGCCAAGCCAAGAGGCTAATAAACCAAATTAGAGCATAAGAGATTAAAGGGTAATATACTAGCATGGACAGAGAGTAAGGATTCACATTGGGAGTCTGTCAATAGTGGGGTGCAACAAGAATTGGTACCGTAGCCTCCGCTGTTCATAATCCATATCAATGGTTTGGATGAGATTATAAGTGTAATATATTCGAGAAGAACGTGGAAAGGCTTTGGGGATACATTGAAAGCCAAGGTGCAAACAAAGGATGAAATAGGTGGAAAATTGTGGGAAAAAAAATAGCTGAATATTTTAGAAATATTGAGGGATTGAAAGATGGTGGCGTTCACAAGTGTCCTTGGACACAAATCATTGACGGTTAGATTTCGGATGCAGGAAGCAATTAGGAAGGCAATTGGTATGTTGGGCTTTAGATCGCGAGATATATGGATAACAATAGGATCAAACAGGCATGGAACTCGCTATCAAAATATGGAGGGGACGGGGGACGGGGGGGGGGGGGGATAGAATTTTTTGGCGGCCGCGCGCGCATGCACACACTCACACACACATGCGCGAGGCTTCGGAGGCTCAATCCAGCGCTAAATGCAGGTCAACTCTGCCTGTATTGCCGGGTTAACCTACAAGCCCTGCCTGGACTGACGGGACACTAGCGCTGCTTCTCCGCACTGGCCATATTTCCCGCAAGCCCAGGCAGGTTCACCTGGCAGGACAGGCAGAGTTGAACTGGGTTTAGCGCTGCTTCTCTGCGCTGGCTGTGGGCCTGGGGGTACAGCTCCCGTCTGACTCTCGACCTCTCTGGCCACCCGTGGGGGGGGCGGGGCACTCGGATGGGGACGGGACAGCGCTGGAGGCCCAGTCAAACCTGGCTGCGGATGAGGTGCAGGTCTGTGCCACGTCTCCCTCCTCCAATCACCGCACTCTATTCTCAGTCCCACCCCCCTCCCCCACCCCTCCAATCATCACGCTGAATCATCATGTCCCACCCCCATTGCCTGCTGACCGACGTCTCTCTTGTCCAATCGGCGCCTTCGATCAGCAGTCCCACCTCCACTGTCTCGCGGAAAGTGGAGATTTTAAAATCCGGATTAAAAAAAACTTGGGGGGATTGTCCCCCACGTCTCAAAACATGGGGGGGACGTGTCCCCTGTGGCCCCCCCCCGGGTTTTCCGCCCCTGGGATCAAAGAATGTGCAGGAAGGAGCTACAGATACTGGTTTATTCCACCGGGTGGCGTCAGCAATGGCTGCCTTGCCAACAGTCTGTCTGTCCCTTTCTTCTTCGTTTTATTTAGTATGTGTTAAATGTATGTTTTTAGAGTTCTTTAGCTAGTTATATGTGGGGGTGGGGGTGGGGGAGGGGGTTGGGGGAAACTTTTTCTAATCTCTTACCTCGACGGAGATGCGATTTTTTCCGTATCGTGTCTCCGTCCGCACTGCGGCCCAACATTGAGGAGTTGGCGGCCTTTGCTGGAGACAGACTTCGAGCTCCATCGCGGGAGCCTGCGGACTTACCATCGCATAGCCCGCCATCCCTGTCGGCGATCGACTTTGGGGCTACAACCACAGGAGCCTGCGGACTTTAACATCGTGGAGCTCGCAGTCACTGGTTAGAGACCGACTTCGACCGCCCAGACGCGGGGGCTTCGATTGCCCCGATGCGGGGGCTTCGATCGCTGGCTGCGGGAGCTTTGACCGTCGGCTGCGGGGGCTTCGACCGCCCCGACCGCGGAAGAAAAATGAGGGAAGATTAGACCTCATTGTCTTCTATCACATTGAGGAATGTTGGGAATCTGCTGTGGTGGTTGTTTATGTTAACTCTTATGTAATTGTGTGTCTTGTTGTTGTTTTTGTAATTCGCATATCACTGTACCTTAACTGGTACACGTGACAATAAAAGACCTTTGAAACTTTTGAGATAGTCACAAAATGCTGGAGTAATGCTGCATCAAAAAACATTGGTTTAGTGCAGAAAAGTGATGCTGAGACAAATGTTCTTCCATGACTATTGTGAATAGCAGAGCAGGTGTGAAGGACAAGGACTTCTATGTTTCATGCGTTTATTTTCACAACTTAGTTGTTACTAAATCAGAAACGTACAATAAGACCAAGATAGGAAGCGAAAGATCAACCATGACTTTATCAAACAGTGGAGCAGACATGAAGGTCCACTTGGCCCACTCCTGTTTCTGTTCTTATACAGAAAGGGTTCAGGTTGGTGAGAGGGGAATTGCTTAAAAGTCTAGAATCTGAGTTAACATCTTATAACAATACGTGACTATTGGCCAAATTTGCCGCTTCTTTAATAACATCAATGAATGGAATGGAAAGATACAGCATGGAAACAGGCCCTTAGGCCCACCTGGTCCACACTGGCCACTTGTTTGCACTAGTTCTGTTATCCAACTTTGTTTTGCACTAGGCATTGCATCTATTTAAATGAATACAATGACTGCACTGCCGTTCATCTGCATTCTCACAATTTGTTACACCCAGGGGATCAGACTGCTGCAGGTGCAAATAGAAAAATCCAATTTATCATCTTCTGGGCAACTGAAATCTTAACTCACAAAAAATTCAGCAGCCGAGTGTGTGCAGAATTCTCTTGTCAGCCAGTGATTTAAATCATAAAGCTGAGAGACATTAAAGCTGTTTGCACGACGCAAGGAAATCTTTTGCTTTTTCCTCCTACCCTAAACCGACCACATTCCACCCCATCCCATACTAGTTACTTCACATACAGGAGGAGGTGATCTTTCAGAGTATAGATTTGTCCAAATATCTAACAAAGTATTGTTTTGAATCATTGGAGGAGATTATATAGATGGGGTAGTTATTATTACATACTTCCATGGTCGTAATGAGGCTGTCCCACTATACAAGCTAATTCAAGAGTTCTTCCGAGTTTCCCCTGATTCGAACTCGGAGAATTACGGTAATAGCCGCTCGTAGGTACTCGGGGCTCTCGTGGACATTTCTAAACACCTTCACGTCCCGTCTCCGACATACCCGCAACGTACATTCTACGTGCTTACCACAATGTTTTTTTTTTAACTCGGGAGAGCTCTTGAATTAGCTCGTAGTGGGACAGCCCCTTAAAGAGAAACATTTTAAAACTAATGCATTGCCAATTCTGAGGATCATGTCAGTTAGCATTCTCTAGGATGATGGATTGTACTATTTAGAGCAGCAACAATTTTTGGATAAAGAGTTTATGGAGACTGGAAGATGAAAAGACAGCAGGAATTCAGTCGAACATTAGCAGGAAACTGTCTGAAAGCTGCCTTTGGAACCCGAGGAATGAGCATCGCCTTACGCCAAATGCCAACCAAGTGCATAAATCATAACTTACCATTTCTTAGCAGTTCAGTATGAGCATCTTTTTGATGGAGAAGCTCTACATCATAATTTGCAGAAGTATTTGCATGTTGTTCTTCCTTTAAACAAAGGACAGGTAAAATGTAAACACAATATGGATATGATTGTAATTACTGCAAGTATTACAATATATATGCACCCATGTGATCAGAATTGTAGAAATACAATTTATCATCTTCTGGGCAACTGATATAGTCGTTTTAACTTTGTTAAAAGCATTGATTTAAAAGCTCAGCAGAAACATGTTTAAAAATTCACTCCATGATCATCCTAAAACTTACCCAGTGTAGAAACACAAATAAATTGCACTGTCTGGCTGAATAGACATGCCATATCAGTGCAAACATTCAGAACCATTTAATCCTTGAACTCATTTATGCTTTGCTCATAGGCCCCAGTGTGTGGTGGAGGGCATACTGACTGGTTGCATCACTGCCTGGCTCAGAACATAGGAAAGTGTAGAAAGTGGTGGGCATTGCCTAGTCCAGCATGGGTATTGCCAACTAAGGGATCTCAAGGAAGCACTGCCTTGAAAAGGCAATTAATATCAATGACCCATGCCACTCTGTTCCCACTCTCTTCTCGCTGCTACCATCAAAATGGTAGCACCAGTGCTTGAGAACCATTACCTCTAGATATTTTCTCTATTTTGGTTCTGGCGCAACCATGGCCTAGTTTACTCGGAATAACTGAGAGTTTTTGTGTACTTATTATTTGTTGTTCTTGGTGCATCTAATGTGCCTGCCACTTTAAATTTGAATACAATAGATTATCAAAAGCAGTGAAATAACTGCATGTACTGACACAAATACCTGCATAAATGTCAGTATATTAGATGCAAGAGAGATGTTAATGCAAATGCACTTGCACGTTCAAGTTTATAGAATAACAATTGCTGAAATACTGGAGACCATTGAACCCAGCATGTTTGTCCCAAACTTCTGGCAGAAGAAACGCACCGATCACATTCAGTTTTCTCACTGGAGCAATTGTCCTGCAATTGTTCTCTCTCAAGTTTCCATCACTTTCCTTTCTCACGGTGTCAATACATACACTTCAGATACCCTTTAAGCCAGATCAACAGCCAAAGGTCTGTAGCCTCCTTGTGCTCTGGTATTTCATTTCATTCTTCACATGTTTAAATTATAATGTTTTATTTTTAATTGTCCACTGTATATCGAGTTGTTACTTGTGAGCAAAGCACCAAGGCAAATCCCTTGTATGTATACATATTTGGCTAATGAAATTTATTCAATTCAATTCAATTAGATCATTACTATTTTCTGCTTGAAAAAGTTCATCCTTATTTCATCACTGTTCTGATCTTTTTTGCTGCCAACAACTCTGTCAAGGAAAACAACTTTTATTTAGTCTAAGAATTTACATCAAATCACTTCTTAGTTGACTCTAGTCCAATTCAAGTTTCTCCAGTCTACCCAACCCAATCACAGATCATAGTCTGAAGAAGGGTCTCGACCCCAAACATCACCCATTCCTTCTCTCCAAAGATGCTACCTGAGCCGCTGAGTTACTCCAACATTCTGTGTCTATCTTTGGTTTAAATCAGCATCTGCAGTTCCTCCTACCCATAGACACAAAATGCTGGAGTAACTCAACAGTTCAGGCAGCGTCTCTGGAGAAAAGGAATAGGTCACTTTTCGGGTCGGAACCCTTCTTCAGTCTAATGTTATCCCACTTTTTAAGAAAGGTGGGAGAGAGAAAACTGGGAATAATAGACCAGTTAGCCTGACATCGGTGGTGGGGAAGATGCTGGAGTCAATCATAAAAGATGAAATAGCCGCACATTTAGATAGCAGTAACAGGATCGGTCCAAGTCAGCATGGATTTACGAAGGGGAAATCATGCTTGACTAATCTTCTGGATTTTTTTGAAGATGTAACTAGGAAAATGGACAAGGAGGAGCCAGTGGATGTAGTGTACCTGGACTTTCAGAAAACATTTGATAAGGTCCCACATAGGAGATTAGTGGGCAAAATTAGGGCACATGGTATTGGGGGTAGAGTGCTGACATGGATAGAAAATTGGTTGGCAGACAGGAAACAAAGTGTAGGGATTAACAGGTCCCTTTCAGAATGGCAGGCAGTCATTAGTGGGGTACCGCAAGGCTCGGTGCTGGGACTGCAGCTTTTTACAATATACATCAATCATTTAGATGAAGGAGTTCAAAGTAACATTAGCAAATTTGCAGATGACACAAAGCTGGGTGGCAGTGTGAACTGTGAGGAGGATGCTATGAGAATGCAGGGTGACTTGGACAGGTTGGGTGAGTGGGCAGATGCAATGCAGATGCAGTTTAATGTGAATAAATGTGAGGTTATCCACTTTGGGAGCAAAAACAGGAAGGCAGATTACTATCCAAATGGTGCTAATTGGGAAAAGGGGAAGTACAACGGGATCTGGTGGTCCTTGTTCATCAGTCAATGAAAGTAAGCATGCAGGTACAGCAGGCAGTGAAGAAAGCGAATGGCATGTTGGCCTTCATAACAAGAGGAGTTGAGTATAGGAGCAAAGAGGTCCTTCTGCAGTTGTAGAGGATCTCAGTGAGACCACACCTGGAGTATTGTGTGCAGTTTTGGCCACCTAATTTGAGGAAGGACATTCGTGCTATTGAGGGAGTGCAGCGTAGGTTCACAAGGTTGATTCCTGGGATGGCGGGACTGTCATATGCTGAGAGAATAGAGCGGCTGGGCTTGTATACTCTGGAATTTAGGATGAGAGGCTCTCTTATTGAAACATATGATTATTAAGGGTTTGGACACGCTAGAGGCAGGAAACATGTTCCCGATGTTAGGGGAGTCCAGAACCAGGGGCCACAGTTTAAGAATAAGGGGTAAGGCATTTAGAATGGAGATGAGGAAACACTTTGTCCACACAGAGAGTTGTGAGTCCATGGAATTCTCTGCCTCAGAGGGTGTTGGAGGCTGGTTCTCTGGATACTTTCAGGAGAGAGCTGTCCCACTGTACTAGGTAATTCAAGAGCTCTCCCGAGTTTGAAAAATAATCAAACTCGTGGTAAGTACGTAGAATGTACGTAGCGGGTACGTCGGAGCTCGGGACGTCTCTTAGCGGCTCGTAACGCTAACGGTAGGTACTCTGGAAATGCGGTAAGCTCGTGAAGATTTTTCAACATGTTGAAAAATGCCCACGAGAGCCCCGAGTACCTCCGAGCGGCTATTACCGTAATTCTCAGAGTTCGAATCAGGGGAAACTCGGGAGAACTCTTGAATTCGCTCGTACAGTGGGACAGGCCCTTTAAGATAGCGGAGTCAGGGGATATGGGGAGAAGGCAGGAACGGGGTACTGATTGTGGATGATCAGCCATGAATGGCGGTGCTGGCTCGAAGGGCCGAATGGCCTACTCCTGCACCTAGTGTCTATTGTCTGTTGATTCTTCAGTTTATCTTCGGTATAAACCAGCATCTGCAGCCCCTTCCTTCCCATAACAGATCAATTGGTCTGATCTCATTTTTGCATGTTGATACATGGCCATTAAGTTATGAAACTAATTTTCAATTTTGTCCCATGTTCATTGATTGATTAAAAGATACAGTATGGAAACAGCCCCTTCGGCCCTCCCAGTCCATGCCTGCCACTGATTACTTGTTCACACTAGTTCTATGTTATCCCATTTTCTCATCCACTCCCTACACTCCAGGGACAATTTACAGAGGCCGATTAACCTCCAACCCACCATGTTTTTGGAATGCAGGAGGAAACCGGAGCGCCCTGAGGAAACCCACGCAATCGGAGAGAGAACGTGCAAACTCCTCGTGCAAACAGCATCCGAGGTCAGGATTGAACCCGGGTCTCCGCCACTGAGATAGCAGCACTACCAGCTCTAAAAATAAATATCAAACATTATGGGTGCTGTTCCATATTGATGCAAGCATCACGGAAGAGATAATGGAGAAACCTATTGAACCCATCCAGTTCATTCTTCTGCAGCAATCTGCAAATCCCCAATAATGGAAATCTCTTTAATGGATCCAGAAACGGTCTCTGCTCAATTTTTCTCAGTGGATCTTTCCATATATTGTCACTTGGCAATAACCCCATCAGCTTTGAGCTTCACTTTTACCTCTTGGCTGTCTATGATTAAATTATGCATCTGTTGCCCAATTTTAATACCAGTCTCTGGTATTAACACTTACAGTGGTTTACTCCTCCCGAGAATGACTGCTAATGTTGGCATCTATTGACTTTCACCAATTTCCTTTAAAATAAAGATAGCAAGCCAAGTTGTTGAACTGCTGCACTCGCTGCTATTAACAGATTTGATATTACTTGGTTGCTCAGTGAGTTAAACATACAGCTCCTCTCCAAGTTACAAATGCCCGACATATGTACAGCCCATATATATGAATGAGCATTTGGGAGACCGGTGGGGTCAGTTTGCTGGCTGCTGCAGGCATCTTCTGTATGTACAACCTCAGCTCACAGCTATATCTGAATGGTTGAGTTAAACACCCTGGTTGCCCAAGGTTATGTTTTTATTTAAATATATTCCCAGTGTCTGCATTTTCAACTTGCAAACTGTTTGGGTTACGAACAGTTCTCAGGAGTCTTCACATAGAAAATAGGTGCAGGAGGAGGCCATTCGGCCCTTCGAGCCAGCACCGCCATGCATTGTGATCATGGCTGATCTTCCCCTATCAATAACCCATGCCTGCCTTCTCCCCATATCCTTTGACTCCACTAGCCCCTAGAGCTCTATCTAACTCTCTCTTAAATCCATCCAGGTCCTATATCTCAACACTGTGGAAGGCACAATTTTAATCGTGGATAGTCTTTCCGCTGACTGGATAGCAAGCAACAGAAGCTTTAAACTCTACCTTGATACACATGACAATAAACTAAACTATTGAGAATGGGACTGCTGTCACATATAGGGCAAGGAGAGCAAACATATTTCCTTCCTTAAAGAACTGCAGTTGCTAGTTTACCAAGAAAATACACAAAATGCTGTAGTAACTCAGCAGGTCTGGCCATCCCTGGAGAACATGGATAGGTGACATTTCGTGTCGGGTCCCTTGTTCCGACCCAGGCATGGGTCTTATCCTGTTTCCTTCCCTAAAGCGCCTTGATACAGGGATTTTATAACAATTCAACAGCCTTTTGTTTGTTTGTTTTTTCCAAGATCACAGTTGTACTAATACACTGACAATTTTATTGTACCCAGAAAAGTGGTCACAAAACCATACAGAGCGTAGTTAATCTGAGTGACAAACATCTGACTTGTGGGGGGGGTTAAAAAGGTTTTACTTTTATTCTGAAACATTTTTGTGAAGTAATTATTTTTAAATAGTGTACGGAAGGCAACCAACAATAAACAGATTGCAGCAAGTACATCATCATTGCATGCCACACAAATACTATACAGGGTAGATACATAAAAACACATAATGGAAAGAACAATACAGATGTAAAGGAGCAGTTTTAGTGACAGTATCATACAAAGGGTCTTACAATAATGTTTCTACAAGAACAGACAAAAAAAAAGATGATTATATTGCACACCACAGTGTGCTGTAAGCAATATAACCTTTTGATCAGTTTCATGATCTAATGTTCTATTTTAAATTCAAATTTACTAACCTGTTCACTGACATTGAATGTGGGCTAGCAAACAGAAATATGATGTGGAGAGAAAATAATTTGAAAATTACTTTGAAAATGTTAAATTTTCACAAACTGAAAAAAAAACAAAAAAAACAATTAGATGCTGTGTTCTGCTAAAAATAAAACTTCCGAAGTGTTATACCCACCTTCATAGGTATGTTTGTAATAGTGGTGGAGGCAAGGTCAAAATGCTGCTGGACAAGAGTCATGAGCTTTGCAGGCAGCTGCCTTCCAGCACGGACACTGTGCACTTCACTCGTTAGGACCAAGGAGACCTGTGACAACAAAATGGACACCAATTAGGATATTTGAAAGGCAACGATAAACCAGATAAACCTTAAAGATTAACGTTGTCGCTATAAATCACTGATTTGATATATTGACAACAGTTCCAGTAAAATAAGATATTTTGGGTAATTTATTTAACACCCTTAACTGCACCTCAATGTGCATTCTATAGCATAATCAAACCCAAAACTAACTTGAAACTAGACAGGAATAAATTGTAATGGTGCAGGAAGGAGCTGCAGATGCTGGTTTACACTGAAGAAAGACACTAAAAAGATGGAGCAGCTCAGCGGGTCAGGCAGCATCTCTGGAGGAAAAGAAAAAGCGATGTTTCGGGTCGAGACCCTTCTTCAGACTGAGAGTCAGGGGAAAGGGAACAAAGGGATAGGAGGTACATGGAACAAATTAGTGAAAGATATGCAAAAAGATCAAAGCCAGCAACAATGATCAAGGAAAGGTGGAGCCCAAATTGTTCATTGTTGGCTGTGGGGAAGGTGATAACAGGTAATACAAACAGTGAAACTCAGTAGGATGACAGTGAAACTAGTGCGACGTCTAGGTTGGGGGAGGGACAGAGAGAGATGGGATGCATGGGTTACTTGCAAGGATCTCAGAAGTGCATTTTAAGGGTTAAAAGAGTAGGAAAAAGTCAAAGATAGACACAAAATGCTGGAGTAACTCAGCGGCACAGGCAGCATCTCTGGAGAGAAGGAATTCCTTCCCTCCCAAGATGCTGCCTGTCCCGCTGAATTACTCCAGCATTTTGTGTCTACCTTCAATTTAAACCAGCATCTGTAGTCCTTTCTTACACAGAGAAATACATCATATGGGCTAAGTTTTAAAATATAAAATTAGCAGTTTATAATGCGTTGCACTGAAGTCAAGGGAAGGGAAGACCAGATTTGTAATAGTCACTCTGATGCGAGTGATTTTAGATTGTCTTCAATGTTAAAATTATAGATTTTATTAAATTGTAAACTTTTTGGGACTGCTCCTAATGGTGAGTTTATACAACAAATGTATTTGGCAAGGATTATAAGGGCATGTAGGTTGAAGACATATTTTGGAAATCTTTTGTGTATAATTAGGTAAATCAATTCAAATATCTTTGCATTTTATGGTGCATTATTAAAGTACAAAAAATACTTCAATGTGTCAGTTTGCACTGAAAATGTGACAATTTGCAGTGAAAACATGTATAATACAAAACAATAAAACAATGTAAATCCTATTTTGTAGCCATTCGTGGCTTGACAGCAGAGAATTGAACTTCATTGCAGCACATCTGTGCCAATCGTTTACACCAGTGCTTCTTAAACTTTCAGTGTCATTCACCCTCGTCTTTATCACAAAATGTCATTCACCCTCAATTAAAATGTTCTTATGTTTTATGGTAATTTTCATCTTATTCTCCCTTGTGTATAATTTTATGTATCATTTATTTTGTCACATGAACAAAAAACATTAATTAACTAATTTCTTAAGTGTTTATTTTATTCAACTTTTTGAACATCCTAAAAATATGTAAAGGAAACTAGGAGTGGAAAAAAAAAAGTTGAATTACCACTGGAGTTGAAAAATCATTCTATTAGAATGAAAAAAAAACATTCCAACATCTAAACACTGGGCTTCAACCCCATCCTACCCTTTCCGGCTTTGATTGCTGCAGTTTTTTTCTTGGAAAACTATCTAAAGAAACCATGGATTATGTAAATTGGCAACACAAAGTAAAGTTACAGTTCAACAGTGGCCTACGGCGATCCTCCAGTGTTGCCTTTTATAAATTTATGATCCCACCAGCTCATCTAGTCTTCCCTAAAATTTTATATTACAGTAATTATCCTGCTACTTTGAAATTAGAAAACCATAGGTAGAGAGAAAAAAAACCGATCACATTTCCAGCTCCACTGCCTTTAAAACTAATAAGAGCTTACTAACCACTTTAATGGCAATGCCTTTTTTAAGTTTAGAAAAAAATATTTAAATATCTGAATAAATTAAGTAATTCAGTATCAGTATTAACTTTATTGTCATTTCACCGAGTCCTTTCATACACAGAAAAAATGAAAAATTGTTTCTCATCAGTTTTTGTCAGTGCAATTAATAAAAACAGAAATAAATACATACAACTTAAAAATTATCATATCTAAAATAGACCTAAAATTGAACTAAAAACAGACATTCAAACCCAAAATCACCCTTCGTTTACCCCTCTAGTTTCAGTCACCCCAAAATAATTTCATTCTCCCTCTGGAGAATGAACCATTGCCTGAAACAAATGTGCAATACACAAACCCATCCAATTGCATGCCCCCTAGCTTCTACTGAGAGAACACAGCTACTCAGGGACACGGAAATTAGAGTTCTTTTAACTTTCAACCATTCTTCCTTCCTGTTAATAATTTGCTATTAACTTCCATTAATAGAAAAGGGCAAGCTAGAAATGGCGGTCTATGTGGATTTTCCGAAATTCTTTGATAAAAGACTGTAGAATTAAAACAAAGAGTTTTCAGGGTAATATACAAATCTCAAGTAAGCAGTTTAGGTTAAAAAAAATGTTTGCTGTAGGGGATTTTGTGCTGAAAGACTAAAAATTGATGGACATGCAGGAAAAGGGCCAAATGGCCTTCTCGTGCTTTTCTATGTACTTTGTTAGCATTATGCTGCAGGCCAAAGGTGGGAGAGCACGGCCTGGTGGCACACAGTCAGGAAAGGTAGAAACTTGCCACAACAAGTGAAAACATAGAGGAAACATTGGTCCAGAGGCATGCCCAGCTCTTGTCTGGTAACATTAGCTTTACTGGGCAAAGAACCACCTGCATTCAGAGGCAACAGCATCCATGCAGCCATTTGGTCCATTTTGTCCCTAACCTGTAGGTTAGGACTCTTCTTCCAGCTATCTCTTGAATGTGCCGAGGGTTCCTGTCTCCAACGCAATTTCAGAAAGATCATCCAAATCCTCAACTAATCACCAAATGAAAATCTTCTTTCTCATTTCCCCTTTAAACCCATCTATTAATTAGTTAAAACATAATGCTGTGTTCCAAATCTATTAATTAGCTAAAACAACATGCTGTGTTCCAAATCTGTACAGAAAATATAACTTACATCTTTCTTGGGCCGATCTGAAACCAGGCTGTCTTCACCCACGGTGTACGTGTGAATTAAGACCAGTTCACAATGCTGAATCTGCATCAAGCTGAAAGGAAACAAAAGATACTGAGCAAACTATCTTCTGCGTAAAGAGTTACATCTCTTCATATTTAGAAACTTTCAGCTGGCAAAAGCCATTGATCTTTGCATTTCTCACCAAAATAAAAAAAATACCTGGTCTGTTTCCTCTCTGCAGTATGCTACATTACAGCGCAGAAAAAAACTACATTGAAGACTCAAACTCGCGATCGAGTAACTACCGGGATCGAGGCGCAAACTCGCGACCTTGCGGATATGAGCCGAGCACTCTACCACTGAGCCAGCCGTTAAAATCTACGCTAAAAATCTTCCATTCTGAAAGCCGAAAAATTCCGAATTACGAAAAGTGTCTGGTCCCAAGGCTTTCGGATAAAAGGTTGTGCACCTGTACTAGTAAATGGGGATTACTGGTCGGTGCAGACTCTGTGGGCCGAAGGGCCTGATTCTGCGCTGTATCTCTAAACTAAACTTTTAAATAGCCTGCTATGTAGACTGGTGCTCCACCTTCTGGCCTGACTGGGAATATTTTGTCCCAATCGGGACTTATTTTCCTCCTGCACATTAATTAACCAAATATCAAATTCAAATGTCTCAAAACAATGAGAAAACAAGCAAATATACAATGGGCTGCAATTAGTAACCAGTGCTCTCTTTCTTCTTAATGATGTTCCGAACAGTTGATTTTGGTAAGCCTAAGGTTTGGCTGATGGCTCTAACAGTTTTATTCTTGTTTCTCGGTCTCATAATGGCTTCTTTGACTTTCATTGGCACAACTTTGGTCCTCATGTTGATAAACAGCAATAAAAGTTTCTAAAGGCGATGGAAAGACTAGGTGCTGAGAGCTCTCTTTAACCTGCATTAAGGAGGCAATTAAACACACCTGTGAAGCCATGTGTCCCAAACATTATGGTGCCCTGAAGTAGGGGGACTATGTATAAACACAGCTGTAATTTCTACATGGTGAAACCAAAATGCATAAACCTGGCCTTAAATAAAATCTGACAATGTGCACTTTAACCACATGTGATTTTTTTTAATTACAAATTTCAAATTGTGGAGTACAGAGGCAAATAAATAAATGATGGGCTCCAAATATTTGAACATGAGACCCAAACTTACTTATCAGAACTAGCTGCTAATTTGTTGTGCTCGTGGATGGTCTCTTGGACACAGTCTTCTAACATTCGCACATGACTGTCACTGTGAGACAAATTGAAAGGAAATAAAAAGGAATCAGAACAAACTTGATAATCCACATAGTCCACAGTAACAAGAAGATACGAACATATAACAACTAAATAATCAGGTGAATCTTCATTTTCGGTTAAAGAGTAACTTTGCTTTCATTCAATTTCAGTGGTTTCAAAGATGGCTGAAGAGTCCTATGTGGGATCAACTGACTGTGTGCATGCCACATAGGTAGGACAAGTTTCGCTTGGCAGTGTGTGGGTGGGTGGATGATTTTGGATGTTGTGCTCCTTTGCCGACACTAAAAGCTGGAGTAACTCAGCGGGACAGGAAGCATCTCTGGAGAGAAGGAATGGGTGACGTTTCGGGTCAGTACCCTTCTTCTGAAGAAGATTCCTTCTCTCCAGAGATGCCGCCTGTCCCACTGAGTTATTCCAGCTTTTTGTGTCTATCTTCAGTTTAAACCAGCATCTGCAGTTCCTTCCTACACAAACGTGTAAATAGTACAAAGATACAAGGCAAACAATTCAGAGGTGGCCGATGCACGCACGGATGCTAACCTTTTGGCATTAGTTATACAGATGATACGTCCTCGGTTGCTAACTCTGTCTGCATTCTCCATCAAAGTAGTTCGGGCTTCATGCTGATAATCTGTACATTTGCACAGGACCTCCACTGCCTCGACTAAGCCATGCAGCACACTGCAACACTCCGGGTCCATGCGTGGATTGGGAGGCCCGACAGCTGCTAAGGCTGACATCAGCTGTTGAAGAAAAAGAATCTGTCATTGCCTGCATTTCACAGCAATAGAAAAACAGCTTTTTTTATTCAGAGAGGTGACTCGGAAAATAAGTGGTTATTTCCGAAAAGTGAGGAGTAAATTCTGAAACTAAGTAATGGAGCTACTGAATAAAAGTGGAAACATAGAAACATAGAAATTAGGTGCAGGAGTAGGCCATTCGGCCCTTCGAGCCTGCACCGCCATTCAATATGATCATGGCTGATCATCCAACTCAGTATCCCGTACCTGCCTTCTCTCCATACCCTCTGATCCCCTTAGCCACAAGGGCCACATCTAACTCCCTCTTAAATATAGCCAATGAACTGGCCTCGACTACCCTCTGTGGCAGGGAATTCCAGAGATTCACCACTCTCTGTGTGAAAAAAGTTCTTCTCATCTCGGTTTTAAAGGATTTCCCCCTTATCCTTAAGCTGTGACCCCTTGTCCTGGACTTCCCCAACATCGGGAGCAATCTTCCTGCATCTAGCCTGTCCAACCCCTTAAGAATTTTGTAAGGAGGATATTCAGCCACTTTATCTCTGTCGGCTCCTTTGCAGGGTTATAAATTAATCCCTCTTCCTCACAATATTTCCCTTGTATTTATTCATCTCCCTCACCTCTAACGCAGTGCATATCATAGCACGATTCGTCTCAATACCCCTCCTAATATTAATTGCTCAGAAATAAACGCAAGGATATGAAACAGGGCAGGCCCCTGAAGCCTGTTATTCAACGTGTAGGAAGGAACTGTAGATGCTGGTTTAAACCGAAGGTAGACACAAAGTGCTGGAGTAACTCAGCGGGACAGGCAGCATCTCTGGAGACAAGGAATGGGTGACGTTTCGGGTCGAGACCCTTCCCATCTAGTCCTTAAATTTTTGCATTTAAATAAGAACTTAAATCTAGTCCTCTAGAGCCTTGTGTGTCTATGCATGAAACTCTTCATTTATCTATTATAGGCTCACCATTTATGTTTGTATCTAGTTCTTATTTAAATGCAAAAATCTACACTTCTCTTCACAAACACCCACCAATCATCTCGTTTTGCTCTTTGATTCTCGTCTCAATGCACTATAATCAGCCTGGTTCTTACTGGGGTTATTTTACCAGTGTCATACACCTTTTATCTTCCGTCGTGTTTTTTGTCACCCAGGGACCTCTGGCTTTCAACACATTCCTGTTGTTGGAATATACCTAGGCTAATTCCGAAACATGACTTTAAATATTGCCCATTGTTCCTTCAACATTTCACCCATTAATTGCTTCTGTAATTAATACTGCCACCCAGCTCCTTTTTTCTCTTTCCTTGTGTTTTTTGAAACATCTTCCATTCTGAGAGATAACATGCCCAGTCCTGTATTTTCTTTGTTGGAGTCATGTTAGATTTATTGCTTCACAATTCTACAAGGTTATATGTACCAGCGGTGAAGAGGCAAGCAAAGTTAATGTTTGAACAAAAACGGCAATAACCTTGGCTTTCCTCGTAGAGCAATAAAAAAACCTTGTTTGTTGACTGACTACGATATGATACGAAACAATATGATAGCACTTTATTTATCCCAGGAGGGAAACTGGTCCATCAACAGTCATAAAACATAACAAGATACATGAAATATGAAATTAAAGTGACAAGATGAAAGTCCAGGATTGGGGATGTGCAAATATTGGGGAGAGTGGAGTGGAGTCAGTCTACCCCACGACAGAAGGGGAGGAGTTGTACAGTTTGATAGCCACAGGGAAAAAGGATCTCCTGTAGCGTTCTGTCAGTTGCCGATTCCATGGTGTATCTTTCAATCAATCTATATTTGAAAAATTGGGGGTTTTGGGAACTGACATGGAAGAGCAGTTGAGGTCAATATAGATTAGTCATCACATTGAATAACAAAGATAGACACAAAAAGCTGGAGTAACTCAGCGGGACAGGCAGCATCTCTGGAGACAAGGAATGGGTGAAGGTAGGTGACAGCAGAAAGTTGTAGAGGTGTGTAGGAAGAAACTGCAAATGCTGATTTACACCGAAGATAGATAAAAAATCAATTAAAAAAAGCGTAACTCAGCTGGTCAGGCATCTCCAGAGGAAAGGAATGGTTATGGTTCCGGTCGAGATCCTTCTTTGTGGATGGCTGTTTTTCAGACTCTCAGGCCTAACGAGTGGCGTGCTGGATCTCGTAAATTCCTCGTATGTTGCAAAACATACTTGGCGAATAAAGTGTGATTCTGATTCTTATATTGGAGGATAGTAGACAAGGAAGTGGCGGCGCTGGGAACGGCTGCGGCTCGCCTGCAGTCCGTTTGTCTTTTACTTTTTTGTGTTGTTTTTTTCGTTTTGTCTAGTTACGTTTTTGGTTTTTAGGTCGTGTTTATGTGGGTGGGGGGGGGAAACGGGGCTTGCTGTCTCTCCCTTCGGGGGAATACAACCTTTTTGTCGTATCCCCCTTCTCTGCCTCCGTCTACGCTGAGGCCTAATGGCGGCGCTGGCGACCACGGGACTCTGGAGGCAGCTGACAGGACTCGCCCTGAGCTCCCGTGAGGGTGGCCCAGCCCGGGGCTGGAACTGCGCTCTCGTGAGAGCGGCCTGGCGAGGGGCTGAGACTTTCCCGTGAGGGGCTGTGGGCCGTCGGAGTGGCCCAGCCCGAGGGAGAACGGCACTCCCGTCGGAGTGGCCCAGCCCGAGGGTGGAACGGCACTCCCGTCGGAGTGGCCCAGCCCGAGGGAGAACGGCACTCCCGTCGGAGTGGCCCAGCCCGAGGGTGGAACGGCACTCCCGTCGGAGTGGCCCAGCCCGAGGGAGAACGGCACTCCCGTCGGAGTGGCCCAGCCCGAGGGTGCAACGGCACTCCCGTCGGAGTGGCCCAGCCCGAGGGAGAACGGTACTCACGTGAGGGCGATCCGGCTCGGGGCTTGAACGGTGCTCCGGTGGCTGGGACGGCGTTCTGGCGGCGGTGACTTGAGTCCTGGGTTGAGCCGCGGGCCAGCGGCGTGTGCTGGACTGGAGGGCGGCAGCTTCGACCACCCCCGGGCCGCGGTGTTTGAACCGGCCCGTTTGCGGGGTTCGGTGAGCCGCGGGACTGTTGTGCCATCGCCCGGTGGGGAATCGCCTCAGCGCAGAGGGAGAAGAGGAGGGAAGAGACAGTAACCCTAAGATTTCTGCCTCCACCACAGTGAGGAGGTGCTTGGAGGATACACTGTGGTGGTGTTAATTTGTGTTTATTGTTGTTTATTATTGTATGATTGTATGTATGACTGCAGGCACGAAATTTCGTTAAAACCGTAAGGTCTGAATGACAATAAAGGTATTCAATTCAATTCAATTCAATTCAATTCAAGGTGTTCCTCAAGGGTCAGTTTCTGGACCAATGCTTTTTAAAATTATATTAAAACATTAATATTATCACATGGATGTTCATATTATCACATGGAACTCATTTAAGTTTCTAGGCACCTATATCTCCAATAATCTAAAATGGCACATCAATGCAGACCACGTCATCAAGAAAGGTCAACAACGTCTATATTTCCTCAGACAGCTCAAAAAGTTCAGAGTTGATAAACACCTCCTGGTCCGTTTCTATCAATCAATCATTGAAAGCATCATCACCTCCTCAATCACAGTCTGGTACGGTAACACCGATAGTCACTCACTACACAGAATACAACGCATTGTCTCCAAGGCCTCCAGGATCATCAACTCCCCCCTCCCCTCAATCCATTCAAGTTATCTCCAACGTACCTCACAACGGGCAAAAAAGATCATCTCGGACCACTCCCATCCAGCAAATCACCTTTTTCAGTCTCTCCCTTCGGGGAGGCGCCTCAGGTCACTTGCTACTAAAACCACCCGCTTTAAAAACAGTTTCTTCCCCTCAGCAATAAGAACTCTCAATTCCGTCCAATAATCAGACAATAATATGACTTTTGATGTATACAGTGTCTTGTCTATGGTCTTTGTTTGTTCTTTTGCACTATGTATTGTTGGTGAGATTTGTGATTTGTGATGTGGTATGGATGCACTTTATTACAGTGATCTGTGTTATTAGTGGTATGTAACAAAAGCAGTGTACCATCATGTACCGAACCCAAATACCACCAACCCTGGTTGCGTGGCAATTAAAGATTCTATTCTATTCTAGATTAGATTAGATTAGATTAGATTAGATTCGTTTTATTGTCATTCAGACCTTTCGGTCTGAACGAAATTTTGTTTCCCTGCAGTCATACATATAATTTTTAAAAATGGCAAAAACACACAATCAACACAAATTTAACATCCACCACAGTGAGTTCACCAAACACCTCCTCACTGTGGTGGAAGGCAAAATCTTAAAGTCTCTGTCTCTGTCTCTTCCCCCTTTGTTCTCCCTCTGCGCCGAGGCGACGGTTCAAACTCCACGGGTGGTTGCTGCCTCCGCCACAACTCCAGGGCTGAGTCGGGTCTCCGCCGCTGCTGCTGCTGCTGCCGCCACCGCAGCTTCGGGGCCGAGTCAGGTCTCCGCTGCCGCTGCTGTTGCTGCTACAGCTCCAGGGCCGAGCCGGGTCTCCGCTGCCGCTGCTGTTGCTGCTACAGCTCCAGGGCCGAGCCGGGTCTCCGCTGCCGCTGCTGCCGCCGCTACAGCTCCAGGGCCGAGCCGGGTCTCCGCTGCCGCTGCTGCCGCCGCCACAGCTTCTGTGCCGAGTCCGGTCTCCGCTGCCGCTGCTGCCGCTGCTACAGCTTCGGGGGCGAGTCCGGTCTCCGCTGCTGCTGCCGCTACAGCTCCAGGGCCGAGCCGGGTCTCTGCTGCCGCTGCTGCCGCTGCTACAGCTCCAGGACCGAGTCAGGTCTCCGCTGCCGCTGCTGCTACAGCTCCGATGTCGCCAGCTCCGCCATTAGGCCTCGGCGCAGACGGAGACGGGGAATACGACCGAAGAAAAAGTCGCATCCCCCGAAGGATTCTATTCTATTCTATAAGTTCATAAGTTCATAAGTGAGAGGAGCAGGATTAGACCATTTGGCACATCAAGTGCACTGCGCCATTCAATCATGGCTGCTCTATCTATCCCTCTTAACCCCAATCTCCTGCCTTCTCCCCATAACCCCTAACACCTGCTGCGCAGGCTAAAGTTTCCAAACCTTCATATGTGAATGTGCAATAAACACGAGGAGGTAGCAACAGATTACAGGAGGGCATGAATAGATAGTCTGGCTGAATAGATAGCCAAGTTCCAGAAGAAAGGTAATATAAATTGAGAGGGAACATACTATGGCAGAAAGAATGGCAGACATTTTACACTAAATGGCACTTCTAAACAATGTGCTGGAATAAAAGGACTTGGGTGCACATGTGAGTTAATTCTTTGAAATCTAATGGGAATATTGAGAGAATGGCTAGCGTGTCAGTTTCATTATGTACGGAATACTAAAGCAAGAAAGTTATGTTCAAGATAGACACAAAATGCTGGAGTAACTCAGTGGATCAGGCAGCATCTCTGGAGAAATGGAATAGGTGTTCAATTTCTACTAAACAATAGTTAGCCACAACTGGAGAATGAATGCCCAATTTTAGGAATAATGTGAAGATCTACAAAGGGATCACAAGACATTTACACAAATGATTACAGGGTGAAGAACTGTAGCTAAAGTTGACCAAACTGGAGTTGTTCTCCTTGGAGCAAGTTGACAGGAGCCACGGCAACTGAATTGTGGCAATTATAGAACTTAATTCCAAATAGTTAAAAAAACATTGAATGGAAAAATGATAAAAACCTGTAGCCAGAATAGCTATTACACCAAAGTTGAAAATAATTACTGTTACTCGATTAGTATTTTAAGATCCCTTGAAAATTAATCATTACAAATTTTAAATGTTAAGTCAATGAAACCGTTTTCAACAAGGAGGATTTACTTGGATCAAAAGGTTTTAATTCACCTCTTGCAGGTTCTGATCTTCTTGTCCCCAGGAGTTCAGGGTATGTGCTCTTGAGTCACTTACAATGAAATTCACCTAAAAAAATAAAATAAAATCCAGGAATTAAACAAAACTCAAAAGATCTGGTTAATACATTTTCATCAGGATATGGTTTACAAGGTGCTACATTTCAAGAATTCCAAGGTCTGAAGAAGGGTTTCGGCCCGAAACTTTGCCTATTTCCTTCGCTCCATAGATGCTGCTGCACCCACTGAGTTTCTCCAGCTTTTTTGTGTAGCTACATTTCAAGCATTGGTGTGAAAATTAATTGCCAAATTTCAATGAGGTACATCAGCAACATATTTTACCACATTGGCTAGTCTGCTTCATGACTAAACTAATCAGTTGTCTTATTTCTCCACAATTTGTGGGCAGAGAGTACAATATTGTGTGGAAAGGATTGTTAAAATCGTACGTTGTGGAAGAAATTATTTTAATAACTGAGTCAGTCAGATGATCCTATTTTCCCTTCTCCACAGGGAAATGTTTCATTAAATAGAGTGCACCTCCCTCACCTGCACTCATGTTAAAGCAAATAAGCAGTAGCAGAAAACCCATCACAAACTAAGTGATTGAGAAATTTTATTTTTTGCTGGTTACAGCTGTAATATCAGTGATATTGTGACTAAAATCAGGATCCATACATTGTGGACCTTGAAGGTTGTCTTCTCATTAGGATGATACAAGCTCCCACAAAGGAGGCTAATGTATAAATTGATAAGCATTTGAATTCAACGAAAATATAGTGCTGCGTAGAAGTACGGTACTGTGTAATTCTCAGCAAAGAGTCATCACAGTGATAAGTCAGAAGTTAGGCCAGGGGCTGCAGCCTTCCAGAGTTCCATGAAGTATCAGTGAAAATAAATGAAATAGTCAGAGACATTGCAGACGGGAGGTAAAAGGGAAATATGGGACCGGAATGGGAGAGAAGCGTACAGAGGAGGGGAAAGAAGCAAGGTGACTGCGATGGTGAAGGACAATGGGAGAGATAAGTACACATTAGGGTGGGGGCATTATTTGAAATTGGAGAATTCAATGTTCGTATCATTGGGTTGTAAGCTACCCAAGTAAATATGAGATATGGTCTCACTCTGGCAATGGAGGCGGCTAAGGACAAAAAGGTTGGTATGGGAAGGGAAATTAAAATGGTTAGCAACCGGGAGGTCCAACGTGGATGACAGAACACGAGTGTTCGGCTGAACAGTCGCTTAGTCTGTGCTTGGTTTTGCTGATGTAAATTAAGCCGCATTGGGAACAATGAAGCAGAGGTTTAAAGAGGTGTATAAACAAGGAACTACAGATACACAAAAGGACACAAATTAATGAAGTGATTCAGCAGGTCAGGCAGCATCTCGGGAGAACATGGATTGGTGATGTTTCTGGTTGAGACCCTTCGTCAGACTGCTGAGTTACTCAAGCACTTCATATCCTTTTGAGGAGGTGCACACACATCTGTTCCACCTGGAAGGGCTGCTGGGGACCCTGAATAGAAGTGAGAGAGGTAGTGTCGGGTCAGGTTTTACATCTCCTCAGGTTGCATGAAGAGCATATTGATATAACAATTCATGAGCTCCTCCACATCAATTACTAATATATGCACAACACTTGTTAAAGCCAGTAGTTCCTCTTATTTTTGTCTGTAATTTAAAAAATGTCACTCGTCCCAAATGTAAACAAATATTGTAGCGGTACCAAATGTGGTGAACAAACAGTTGCTTTGTTCAGACATTACATGGTTGGTGTACATGCAAGTTTGGTCCTTGCTGCTGAGGGAGGGTGTTGTCTCCAGCTCAGCAACCTGTCGACTTGTGATCTCAAGGTGAGATCTGCTTATGTAGCAGGACACTCCCCTTAACCCATGACGTCATGTGACAACCCTCGTAACCACTGACAAGGGTTCGACCGTAAGTGGTCTGACAATCAGCTGACGCCACAATATATTGTTTCACTCTTCTTCTCTCCTTAATTTATAGCCTAGTGTCTTTTCATCCCTGACAACTATATTTAATATCTAACAAATACAGAATTGTGATTATGTTACTGAACTGATAATCGTCAGAATTAGTTTAGCCACTGCTTCAAAATGGCCGTACACTCTCATCTTCTGAGCTACAAGAGATAACCAAATAACATGCCATTTCAATTATGCCAAAATCCTGTCAATTAATTCATAGAAGTGGCAATTCTCTTTGAGTTTTGCAAAATCCTTACATTGTATCACTAATTGATGAGATCCAACATTCATTTCTTGCAATTAACACCCACCAGTTGCTGCTGAATATACTGCACAAAGAAATCATTACTTGATCTCCATAGAATTGCTCACACAAAAAAAAAGAATTAGTTGAAGGCAGAACCAGTGCATCACTTCTATAAAGGAATGAAGGCATCAATATCAACATTTCCATTTTATATAAAGTCTACACAATACAACTAAAACTTTGCATTCTATAATTGTTCTAGATCTTCTGGGAAGATCTGGGAAAGATTACTTAAATATAATTTTGTTTTTTAAAAATGTAACATTTCCATAACAACACTAAAAGTCTGAAGAAAGTCTGAAAAACATCCGACCCAAAACATCACCCATCCTTTTTCTCCAGAGATGCTGGCTGACCCACTAAGCTACTCCAGCAGCTGCAGTTCCTTATTAGTTCACCACTATTATCACCTGCACTAAAAAGTTATGTCAAGTGGTTAAATAAGTGGTAAGCAATTAACTTAACAACAATTCAGTACCCTTCATCAACCAGCTTAAATTCCCATCAGGCTATTGAACTCAACTCAAACAAAACTCTGAACATTAATAGCCCATTATCAGTTTATTTGCACAGTTTTATCAGTTTTATTTATTAATGTGTGTATATATTTATACAATGGTATATGGACACACTGATCTGTTCTGTATTCATGCCTTCTATATTCTGTTGTGCTGAAGCAAAGTAAGAATTTAATTGTCCTATCTGGGACGTATGACAATAAACTCTCTTGACCTGACTTGACCTGAAATTTACCTTTTTAACAAAAAAAGTTCCTGAAAGAGTTTACCCAAGGAAAACTTATAATTTGCACACTCTGTAAATTTATAATGCAACTCAGGGTGTAATGTCACCAGCAGGGTTAGAGGTTATTGTTCTTTCCACTTTGGTGGTAGTGGGACAGCTTCTTGAATTGCAGCAGACACAGGCCCAGTTTATTGTAGATAGAGAATTCTATGACTTTCACCCAATGACTAGGAGGGATCGTCATTATACTTCCGAGTCAGGATAATGTAAAACTTGGAAGGAAACCTGCAAGTGTTGCTGCTCTCATCTACCTGCTTCCCATGACAACGTGGACAAAGCCTATTGAAGAAGCCGTGTTAAATTACTGAAGTGCATCACAAGGACAGCATGCACAGTACATACACTGTGCTGGTAATATAAAGCAAATGATAATAGTGGTGAATGTAATACCAATCAAGAGGGGCCGCTTTGTTCCGGAAGACAACAAACTCGCCATTATATTATTGCATATGTCCTGAAGTTGTTGGAAAAGGTTCGGTGAGAGTCGTTTGCTCAAACTGCATTGTTTACACACTACACTAGACAATGATTACTGGTGACTCAAGGTTATGAATAGCAGAATGTTAACATCTCACTGAATGTCACTGGGTGGAGGCTGGATTCTCTCTCATTAGAAGTGATTACTGGCAGATTCTCACGTGATGTAAATATTATTTGCCGTTGATGAGCCAAACCCTGAATATCATCCCACATACAAACATTACGGCGGCACGGTGGCGCAGCGGTAGAGTTGCTGCCTTACAGCATCTGACTATGGGTGCTGTCTGTACGGAGCTGGTATACCTGCGTGGGTTTTCTCTGGGATCTCAAATTTCCTCACACACCTCAAAGACGTGCAGGTTTGTAGATTAATTGGATTGGTATAAATGTAAATTGTCCCTAGTGTGTGTGGGATAGTGTTAGTGCGCCAGGATCACTGGTTGGCCCAGACTTCGGTAGGTTGAAGAGCCCGTTTCCGTGCTGTATCACTAAACTAAACAAGCAGCTTACTCATTTGAGGAGCTGCATTGAACTGAACAAAGTGCATTTGTCAGCAATACCCCTAATGCTGGTGGGTCACTGCAGATGCAACTGGTTGGGTGTAGGACAACAGCCGAGAAGCCCGAACCAGTGATGTCCTGCAGCTGTCCTAGCTGGCCTCCATCTTCCTTTTGTACTATTTCTGACCATTCAGCATTTCCTATTGATTTCAATTTTACAACACTTATTTAAAGACACATTTGGTCAAGCTGATATGATGCCATGGGAGGCTACTCCTGCCTCAGATTTTAAAGTTTAGTTTGGAGAAACAGCGCGGAAACAAGCCCTTTGGCCCACCAAGTCCGTGCCGACCAGCAATCCTCGTACACCAGCACTATCCCACACACATTAGGGACAATTTACAATCTTTACTGAAGTCAATTAACCTACGAACCTGCACATCTTTGCAGTGTGGGAGGAAACCGGAGCAGCAGGAGGAAAACCCACGCTGTCATAAGGAGAACATACAAACACCTTCCAGATATCACCCGTTATCAAGATCGAACCCGGATCTGCTGCAGCAACTCTACCTTTGCATCACCATACCGCCCATGTCTTGTCTATTTTGGTCGAAGGTTGTAAAATACTTGAATCAAGTAGTCACGGTAGAACAATCGATAAGTAAACAAAAGTAGATTGCAGAGCTAGCAAGAAAGAAATGCAGACTTAGACTTAGATCCTTTATTTGTCAGTCAGACCTTTCGGTCTGAACGAAATGTCGTTGCCTGCAGCCATACATGTAATAATAAACAACAAAACACACAATAAACACAAATTAACATCCAACACAGTGAGTTCACCAGGCACCTCCTCACTGTGATAGAGGCAAAAATCTTAGGGTTACTGTCTCTTCCCTCCTCTTCTCCCTCTGCGCTGAGGCGATACCCCACCGGGCGATGGTAAGTCAGTCCTGCGGCTCACCGAGCTCCGCGAACGGGTCGGTTCAAGCTCCGCGGCCCGGGGTGGTCGATGCTGCCGCCCTCCAGTCCAGTGGACGCAGCTGTTGCCGTGGGAGCTCCGGAAAACAGGCACCAGTCTGTGATCTGCGAACTCACGACAATGTCATCCACTGGCCCGCAGCCGAGCCCCGGATTCAGGTCGCCGCAGCCAGAACGCCGCCTCAGCTACCGGAGCACCGTCTCAGCCCCATGCCGGGCCGCCACAGCCACCGGAGCACCGCCTCAGCCCCGCGCCGGGCCGCCGCAGTCACCGCGGCGGCGTCCCAGCCACGAGCCGGGCCGCCCTCACGGGAGCGCCGTCCCAGCCTCGAGTCGTCCCGCTGCCACCGGAGCGTCTCAGCCCCGCGCCGGGCCGCCCTCACCGGAGCGCCGAGTCGTGCCGCTGCCACTGGAGCGCCCGAACGCCGCCACAGCTCGAAGACGGCCAGCTGGTGAGTCCTGGCTGGCTCTACCTCCGGAGCCTCGAGGTCGGTCGCAGGTTGGAGGTCGCCATTAGGCCTCAGCGCAGACGGAGGCAGAGAAGGGAGATACGACAAGAAAAAGTCGCATTCCCCCGAAGGGAGAGACAGAAAGCCCTGTTTCAGCCCCCCCCACCCCACACATAACACAACCTAATAACCAAAAACTTAAGTAAACAAGACAAAAAAAACAACACAAAAAAGTAAAAACAGACGGACTGCAGGCGAGCCGCAGCCGTTCAACAGCGCCGCCACTACCTATTTTTGCAAATGCTGGTTTAAATCGAAGGTAGACACAAAATGCTGGAGTAACTCAGCGGGTGAAGTAGCATCTCTGGAGAGAAGGAATGGGTGACATTTCGGGTCGAGACCCTTCTTCAGACTGATCGAAGGGTCTCGATCTTGAAAATTCACCTATTCCAATCGACCGATTGACCAAATGGTGCCAGCACAATAACCTGGCTCTCAACACCAGCAAAACCAAGGAACTGATTGTGGACTTTGGGAGGGGTAGGATACGAACCCACAATCCCGTTTATATCAACGATGGTGGAAAGGGTCAAGAACTTCAAATTCCTGGGCATGCATATTTCCAAAGATCTTTCCTGGTCCCAGCACACAGAAGCAATTATAAAGAAAGCACATCAGCGCCTCTATTTCCTGAGAAGATTACAGAGTCGGTATGTCAAAGAGGACTCTCTCGAACTTCTACAGGTGTACAGTAGAGAGCATGCTGACTGGTTGCATCAAGGCTCGGTTTGGCAACTTGAGCATCCAGGAGCGGAAAAGAATGCAGAAAGTTGTGACCCCTGCCCAGTCCATCATCGGCTCTGACCTCCCCACCATGGAAGGAATCTATCACAGTCGCTGCCTCAAAAAGGCTGCCAGCATCATTGCAAGCAAAAATATCCACACCATCCTGGCCATATCTCTCCGCTGCCATCAGGTAGAAGGTACAGAAGCCTGAAATCTGGTACATCCAGGTTCATGAACAGCTTCTTCCCCACAGCCATTGTGCTATTAAACTCGCCATCAAACAAACTCTGAACTATAACAGCCTATTGCACTTTATCTGGGGGGTTTTTTGTGTCTATATATATGGTCTATGCTATATAGGCACACTGAACTGTTCTGTATTTATGCTTACTATATTCCGTTGTGCTACAGCAAGCAATAATTTCAGTATCCTATCTGGGACACATGACAATAAACTCTCTTGACTTGATTTGGATGAAAACATACAGGGCAAGATTAGCAAGTTTGCTGATGATACATAAGAGGGTAGTTTTGCAGATAGTGAAGGTGATTGCAGCAGGATTTGGATCGATTGGCCAGGTGGGCTGAGGAATGGTAGATGGAATTTAATACAGAAAAATGTGAGGTGTTGCATTTTGGGAAGTCTAACATGGACAGGACCTACACAGCGAATGGTAGGCCTCTGGGTAGTGTTGTAGAGCAGAGGGATCTAGGAGTACAGAAACATAGTTCATTGAAAGTGCCATCACAGGTAGATAAGGTGGTCAAAAAGGCTTTTGGCACATTGCAGGGCTCGAAATTAATGGTTGCCCGGGTGCCATTGACCACTCAAAGCGCCGCCAGGCAACTAAACACAGAGTAATTTTGCCCTGCTTGGCAACCAGATACTGGTTTGTACCGAAGATAGACACAAAAAACTGGAGTAACTCCGCGGGTCAGGCAGCATCTCTGGACAAAAGGAACGCAACGTTTTGTGTCGGCGGTGACGGCTGTATTGCGTGGGAAAGATACTAGGTCTAGGTGCGGGGTGAGGAAGGGTCGCAGCGAATGACGGGCGCTGAACAGCGAGCGACAGCGGCTCCATCTCCTCCCGCACCCCGCCTGCCCTGATAAGGGCCGCTGCTTGCAAACGGCGCACTTTCAAAACAAACCCTCCCGCACGCCGAGGCCGGGAGGAGGGAGGGATGGGGAGGCCTCGGCGTGCGGGAGGGTTTGTTTTGAAAGTGCGCCGTTAGCGGCAAAGATCCTATAGCTAAAAGATCTTTGGTTAGCGGGTTTGCAAGCAGCGGCCCTTATCAGGGCGGGCGGGGTGCGGGAGGAGATGGAGCCGCTGTCGCTCGTTGTTCAGCGCACGTCATTCGCTCCGACCCTTCTGAAGCAGCTGCACCAAAGATACTGTAGCTATAGGATCTTTGAGCTGCACCGCTCCGCACCTTGCTGTTGGCTGGCGGAGGAGGGAGGCAGTGGCGAGGAAATCCCAACGGCCAAGGCAGCGGGGCGATGTTGTCCGAGGAGCGCTGACCTTTCTTCCCCCCACCTCGCCCCCCTTCTCTCTCTCTCTTGTACGCCCCCTCCACCCACCCCCCCCCTTATCCTGGGACTCCTCCTCTACATCCAGCACTGATCCCCATTCCCGCATCTATTCAGTCCTCACTGACATCCCCTGTGCTCCCCTCCCCATCTCCCCCCCCCCCCCCCACCCCCAATGTATTAATCCTGCGCTGATCACCCTATCCACTTCTTGGTTCTTGGTTTCTTGGTCCTCCAAAATATTCCAAATGGAATTTAAACTGGAGGTGGTGAAGGGAGGGCTTAAGCCAGAAAGGGTTATTGGGAAGAAAGAGCTACTTTAAATTTAGTTCCATCTGGTTGGGTAACTATAGTAGGGTGGAGATTATTCCATGCTTTAATTGTGTGGGGGAAGAACAAATTGCTGTACACATCTGTCTTTGTAGCTGGGATCACAAATTGGATCGAATGCCCTCATTGACCTCGCATTGATTCTCCTGCCCCCCCCCCCCATCCATCCTGCACTGGTTCCCCAATTCACCCTGTACTTACCCCTTTCCCATCCATCCTGCACTTCTCCTCCATCCATCCTGTACTGATCCCCCATCCATCCTGTACTAATCCACGCATTCATCCCGTACTGACCCACCCTCCATTTACCCTGCACCTTCCCCTCATTCATCCTGTAGTGATCCCCTATTCATTCTGCACAGACCCTCCGATCCACACTGTACTGACCCCCCCCCCCATTCATCCTGCGCTGATCTCCCCCCCATCCATCCTGTACTGATCCTCCCATTCAAGAAGAATGGGGGAACAGTCTGAAGAAGGGTCTCGACCTGAAACGTTGCCTATTTCCTTCACTCCATAGATGCTGCCTCACCCGCTAAGTTTCTCCAGCACTTTTGTCTACCCCATCTATCCCGTACTGAACCCCCCCATTCAACATCACTGACATCCCCCGTGCTCTCCCCTAACAATTTTATCTACTCCAACCAACACGTACTAATTCACCTGCCTCAATCCATCCATTCTGCACCGACTGCCTTCTAACCACCCCCCCCCCCCACCCCCCCCCCCCGCCATCTATCCACCCCGCACTGATTCACACACACCCCCCTCCCTGACCCTATTGTCTTGGAAATGTCTTCAGAGCGAACATTGACTATGTTTGATAACGGAATGCAATCAAATATGTTTTAATTCCCAATGTTATTATTTGTTTTAATCCATAAAGATGGATTAATTATATTGTGAACACGTGAAACATTAAAACCGCAGTGTTCGATTGTCACTGCTACCGTTGACACGTTATTACAGAATTCATTTTAACGGCAAATCAATGCTCTTAATATGGAATATCAGTACCGTAGTTATTTAATGAGCGACATTCACAACTATACGTACGCATATATGTTACCATGGTCCAGGATTTATTCACACAGGTTGATCATATGCTGAATAATTCAACCACAATTTTGTTTGGAAGTGGAAAGAACTAATAGAAATTGCATTAATTGCAATGTGTAAAAAGAGTTGAGATACTGTCTTATAATTTTGCTGCATGTCATTGTGGGATATATCATGTCTTAATTGGTGAATGTTTAGTTTGTGACTTTATTTGAAGCAGAAATAATATGTGAATGCTTCATTGAGTATAATTCCGACTGGTAACTACGTACTTCGTCCGAGCACATTATCGCACGCGTCATGCAAGTCATCTTAAATGACCACCTAAACTGTCATTTGGCAACCTAAAAAGCTGCCACGGTTGCCCGGCTGGCAACAGGGAAAAAAAGTTAAGCGAGAGCCCTGCATTGGCCTTTATCAATCAGAGTATTGAATATAGAAGCTGGGCGGTCTTGTTGCAGTTGTATAAGACGTTGGTGAGGCCACATTTAGAGTTTTGTGTTCAATTTTGGTTACTTTGTTATAGGAAAGAAGGCGTCAAGCTGGAAAGGGCACAGAGAAGATTTACGAGGATGTTGCCAGGACTAAACTATAGGGAGAGGTTGTGTAGGCTAGGACTCTATTCCTTGGAGCGTAGGAGGATGAGGGGTGATGAGTAAATGCACAGTCTCTTGCCCACTCCACCTATTATTGTGGATAATTGGCCTAAACGTCGCACGTAGGAGAGATGCCTGCTGTGTTTTTAAAAACAGGTTATTTTGTGATTGAAATTCAATTGCAGGTACATAGCTCCTTGAAAGTGGTGTCACAGGTAGACAGGGTGGTCTAGAAAGCTTTCAGTTCATTGGTTTTCATCAGTCAGAGCATTGAGTAGAGAGTATTGTGTTCAGTTTTGGCCACCGTATTATAGGAAAGATGTTTTCAAGCTGGAAAGGGTGGGCAAGGAGGGTCGAAGAGCCTCTTTCCATGCTTATGACTGAGAAAAAACATTGAATAAAATGAAGAAATTGGATGTTCCATCATGTTCCAGCCATGACCATATTGAATGGCGGTGCAGGCTCGAAGGGCCAAATGGCCTACTCCTGCACCTATTTTCTATGTTTCTATGTTCAACACGGACATTGTGCTGGACTGTTCTATGTTCTATTCCATAACAAAGGCTACAACAATATGCTATATTCTGTTTATAATAGCGATATTTATATTCTTATGCATCAATATATATGTCATAAGGTCATGTGATAGGAATACAATTAGGCCATTCGGCCCATCATGTCTACTCCACCATTCAATTATGGCTGATCTATCTCTTCCTCCTAACCCCATTCTCCTGCCTTCTCCCAAAACCCCTGACACCCGTACAAATCAAGCATCTATCTATCTCTGCCTTAAAAATATCCACTGACTTGGCCTTCACAGCCTTTTGTGGCAATGAATACCACAGATTCAACCCCCCCCCCCGCCTAAAGAAATTCCACCTCATCTCCTTCCTTAAATAATGTCCTTTAATTCTGAGGCTATGACCTCTAGTAATAGACTCTCCCACTATATCCAAGCCTTTCACTATTCTGTATGTTTCAATGAGGTCCCCCCTCATTGTTTTAAACATCAGCGAGTACAGGCCCAGTGCCGACAAACGCTCATCATAGTTCAACATACTAATTCCTGCGATCTTCCTGTAAACATCCTCTGGACCCTCTCCAGAGCCAACACATCCTTCCTCAGGTATAGTGCCCAAAATTGCTCACAATATTCCAAATAAAGCCTTACCAGCGTCTTACAGAGCCTGCTTATATGATTCTATGTGCTGAACTTCTGTCTCTCTGTGTGTAGCTACTTTGCAGCAACAGGGTTTTATCGGCATGGCAATGTGTGAGATTTGACGGCAGATGTTTGGCAGAGGTTATTTTAAAGATGTCATCATTTGTGGGGTTGTGGGTGGTGATGTATTTATGACCCACCCCTAACTAACAGGGTACAGATTTCATTGCTGAGGCTTAGCGTTATGTAAGGGTGAAAGCTGAAGGCTTCTTCCCCCGAACGTCCTTACAGAACTAGCTGGGATTTGTAAAGTTTCCAGTAGTTCAGTTCAGTTTCAATTTATGTGTAGGAAGGAACTGCAGATGCTGGTTTAAACCGAAGATAGACACAAAATGCTGGAGTAACTCAGCGGGACAGGCACCATCTCTGGATAGAAGAAATGGGTGACGTTTCGGGTCGAGACCCTTCTTCAGACTCCTTTCTCTCCAGAGATGCTGCCTGTCCCGCTGAGGTACTCCAGCATTTTGTGTCTATCTTCGGTTTCAGTTCACTTTAGTTTATTGTCATGTGTATCGAGGTACATTGAAAAGCTTTTGTTGCGTGCTGACCAGTCAGCGGAAAAACAATACATGATTACAATAGAGTCATTTACAGCGTACAGATACATAAGGCGATAACGTTTAAGGCAAGGTAAAGTCAGCAAAGTCCGATCAAGGATAGTCCGAAGTTGGCTTGTGTGATGGGCTGGGCTTTAATTACTTAATACTTGCTGAACTTATTTATTTTTCTGGGGAGAGTTTAGTATATTGTCATGTGGACTGAGGCATATGGTCAGCGTGGCCTGAATCTGTTCAGTTTAGCTTTATTACCATATATTCATCTTGAGAACATACATGGCATGATTAGCAAATTTGCAGATGGTACTAAAGTAAAATTGGTTAGTACAGTGTCAAGGGTTATGGGGAAAAGGCAGGAGAATGGGGTTAGGAGGGAGAGATAGATCAGTCATGATGGAATGGCAGTGTAGACTTGATGGGCCAAATGGCCCAAGTCTGCTCCTACTTATGGGAGAGTCTAGGACTAGAGGTCATAGCCTTAGAATTAAAGGACGTTCCTTTAGGAATGAGATGAGGTGGAATTTCATTGATCAGAGGGTGGTGAATTTGTAGAATTCTTTGCCGCAGAGGTAGAGGCCAAGACAGTGGTAGAGATTTACGTAGTCTGAAATTTACATTGAGGTCAGAGTCGCATCCGAGACTAGCTTGGAGCCTGATAGGACGCATAACTCAAGCCATTATGGCACAAAGCAGGATAGATACAGGATAGATACTTTAGACACCATCACATGTTTTTCTTCGAGATAGAAGTTATTTTTTAAGTACATGCTTCAACATTTAGAGAGAGCTTCATCTTCAGGGAGAGAGGGGAAGCTCACATTCGGGGTAAGAGAGAGAGGACCTCACCCAGAGAGGGAGAGAGCGAGAACTTGGACTGTGGTGTGTGCCGGTGCCAGCCAGACAGGAGACTCGAATACTCAGATTATATTTTGTATTGTTACTTTGTTGATAGTTTTTCTGTATTTTACTTGTATTTTGCTTTAATAAAGTTATTTGTGCTCTTCAGGATGTGCTTTCTCCATTCATTGATCTGAATCTTTGAATCCTACATATATTTTGTTACATTTGTGCATTGTTCCACAGTTATACTTGTTTGTCCTCCTGAAATCTGTATCTTGGACATATGTATTCGGCAACTAATAAATTTCCATCTGGTTTGCATCCCCACCCGTGCCTAACTTTACTCCAATAATCCTTCCTTAGGAAAATGCCCGATTACTTCACAAACTATACTGGGCTCTTTTCCCTACTCTGGATCCTTGTGCTTCCATTATTAATTAATCCATTTTAATTCAGTACACAGCAAAAACATGTCTCAATGGACAGTTATTGTTACTTACCCTGGTTGCACCCATTAATTGCTTTGGAGCAACTGTTAGCAGCCTTTGGTCACCAGATGTTGACATCATGCTGCTTAATGTTGCTGGCTGAGGTACACAGGGAAATTAAATAGAACATGTTTTATACACGATTTTTAATATCTTCAAAAATGGAATGCCAACATTCCATGAAGCACACACAGTCAAATGCATATTTTGGTAATGTTGAAACTATCAGTTGTCCTATTGTACCTGTAACTAATCAATTCATCCCACTCCCCAACCCACCTCCCCAAGAGACCTGTAAATTTGCCTTCAAGTGTTATATGCAATTCGGTTTTTGATGGTTTTGAATGAGTGAATCACCTTTTACCAATCTTCCTGGCAAAGGTTTGTTCTTAAAACAAAAACAAATCTACATCAATGCTTTACCAATTTTCTTAGACTATCAAGCCAATGAACTGCCTCCATATACTATTAACATTCTCGTAATATTTTCACACATTTTTTTGGTGCATAGTTCAATCATGACCTGTCTTTAAACTTTTAGAGGTACAGCATAGAAACAGGCCCTTCGGCCTTCCGAGTCCGCACGGACCAGCAATCACTCCATAAACTAACCTCCACGCATTGGGAATCATTTTTAACTTAGCTGAAGCTACAACCTACAAAGCTGTATGTCTTTGGAGAGTGGGAAGAAACTGGAGCACCCAGTAGAAGACCCACAGGGAAAAACGTACAACTCTATACGGACAGAACCAGTAGTCAGGATCGAACCCGGGTCTCTGGCGCTGTAAGGCAGCAACTTTACCATTGCACCACTGTGCCGCCCTACTCTCCACTCTCCTTGTAAACTTTCTTCACCTAACAGTTAAAACCATTGCAATAATATTTGCAACATCCTTTTAGTATTCTGAAAAAGGCAGGGTTGTTAGCCTCCAAGTAGACATGTAAGTGAGCACTGCATTCAATTACAATGCTGCACAGCAATTTCACCTTGCTGTAGCTTTTATAAAGACCAAACTGAACTCAAAACAACATGCATAACTTGTTTTTAAAGTCATGAGCAATGCCAGGGGAAGAAGCAGGAGAATATACGTTAACCTGTATTAACAAGGATTACAAAATAGTTTTGTTGATTAAACAGAAATTTTATTTGGAAGCTATTTAACTGATCTACACTCTGCTCAAAATAAAAATAAATCAAATGTACAAAATTATGCCTCACACATCAGCCATTAGCAGTACTGTATTTCTGTATCAAATACTGCTACTTGTCTGAAGAAGGGTCTCGACCCGAAACGTCGCCCATTCCTTCTCTCCAGAGATGCTGCCTCTCCCACTGTTACTCCAGCTTTTTGTATCTATCTTCAGTTTAAACCAGCATCTGCAGTTCCTTCGTACACACTAACTACCGATACCTCATATTTAAGTAGATCATTGCTCTACTTTACTTTAAATTCTTAAAGGGTCAATCATTGCTCAGATCATAAACTACATTCCATTTCCCATTTAAAAAAAACTCAGCACTTAAATAATTATAACAGATAGAATAGAGGCCTGTGCTATCCAACTAATGACAGCCTATTGAAGATGTTTCACAGTAGATTGATGTATCAGCAAGTTATCAACCAAAGGCGAGCAAAGTCTGATGAATGGTCTCAACCCGAAATGTCGCCTATTCCTTTTTTCCCCAGAGATGCTGCCTGACCAACGAGTTACTCCAGCTTTTTGTGTCTATTTTCGGTGTACACCAGCATCTGCAGTTCCTTGTTACTCATTCGTATCCCCGAAGCTTAACTTTTACCAACATTTCATCAATCATTCCTTGCCCTTCCCCCTAGATGTTGTCAAAACTATCACTCAGCCTTGGTAGATCAGTGCCTGGGCAATCACCATGCTGCCAGAACACAATGACTCACAACACCAACTCCACTGACCACAACACTGAACATTTGCTCCACATCCACCTGCAGAGGAGACCCCTACCCACTAGCACCTACCCAGCTTCATACTGACTCCCCAGACACCAGCCTACTGATCCCCATACCCAACACATCCTCCATACTTCCCTCTGCCCAGAACCCAAACATCACATCTTCTATCCCACTCCCCAATCCCTAGCCCCAACCTCTTACAGTGATACTATATCTCAACTATCTCACTACTTTCCAGATCTTAGAAACATAGAAACATAAAAATTAGGTGCAGGAGTAGGCCATTCGGCCCTTTGAGCCTGCACCGCCATTCAATATGATCATGGCTGATCATCCAACTCAGTATCCCGTACCTGCCTTCTCTCCATACCCTCTGATCCCCTTAGCCACAAGGGCCACATCTAACTCCCTCTTAAATATAGCCAATGAACTGGCCTCGACTACCCTCTGTGGCAGAGAGTTCCAGAGATTCACCACTCTCTGTGTGAAAAAAGTTCTTCTCATCTCGGTTTTAAAGGATTTCCCCCTTATCCTTAAGCTGTGACCCCTTGTCCTGGACTTCCCCAACATCGGGTGCAATCTTCCTGCATCTAGCCTGTCCAACCCCTTAAGAATTTTATAAGTTTCTATAAGATCCCCTCTCAATCTCCTAAATTCCAGAGAGTATAAACCAAGTCTATCCAGTCTTTCTTCATAAGACAGTCCTGACATCCCAGGAATCAGTCTGGTGAACCTTCTCTGCACTCCCTCTAGGGCAATAATGTCCTTCCTCAGATTTGGAGACCAAAACTGTACGCAATACTCCAGGTGTGGTCTCACCAAGACCCTGTACAACTGCAGTAGAACCTCCCTGCTCCTATACTCAAATCCTTTTGCTATGAAAGCTAACATACCATTCGCTTTCTTCACTGCCTGCTGCACCTGCATGCCTACTTTCAATGACTGGTGACTTAGCATCTCCCTTGCTCCAACACCATAGAACTTAATCCCCCTGAACCAAGTCTCCACCGACATAACTTAACCTCTAGCCTTCCCCATCTCCCTGACCCAGCACCTCCACACTCCTTGACTTTCTACCCCCAGGCGGATGCTACTCCTGTTTACCCTCCACCGCAGTCTCTCATCCTAGATTCCCCCACCTCTGATTCGTCACCTGTATCCTTCCTCCAGCTCCTTCATCTTAGAACCCATAGCCCCTCATCCTAGATCCTCCCTTATCCCGGATCCACACATTCCTTCATCCTAGCCCCCCTTCCCCAACTCCCTCATCCTTGATGCCCCTAACCCCCCATCCTAAACCTCCCACCCCGATCCTAGAACCTCTCTCATCCCAACCCCTCACCCTTAACCCCCTTATCCTAGCCCCCCCCCCCCCCGTTTCCTGGAGCCCCCCACCACCACCATCATCACCACCACCATCATCATCACCGCCACCACCACCATCATCATCACCGCCACCACCACCACCATCCCCCTCCCAGCGGCGCCTCTCACCAGTTTCCTGGCGGGGAAGACGTCGTACATGATGCGGCAGTACTCCATGGCCGACTCCACGGCGCAGGTCCACAGTGACTTGGCGATGGGTGCGAGCGGGATGATGCCGGGCGCCCGGTTCTTGGTGAACATGTCGAACTCCACCGTCTGCCGGCACGACTCGCCCATGTACGGGCAGTGGTCCACCACGAACACCGTCTTGTGCGCCTCCGAGAACAGCTTCATCCTGACCCCGGACGCTGAGCGTGTCCCTCAGTCCCGATCACGGCCCGCAGTGAGGCGGCTCGGGCCTCCGTCGCCGGGCAACCGGCTGCAGATCCAAGATGGCCGCTCCAAAGTTGCTCCTCTATAATCTTTGGCGGTGACTGGGGTCGAGCGGCCGCGCGCACGTCAAGGGGAGGGAGGGGAGGGTGCGCACCTCTTGGTTGAAGAGGCGCGCACCACGGAGCGGGGGCGCGCATGTAGCACGGAGCGAGAGGCGCGAACCACTTGAAGCTGGGTCGCGCATCACTTGAAGCGGGGATGCGCATGTAGCACGGAGCGGGGGCGCGCACCACTTGAAGCTGGGTCGCGCATCACTTGAAGCGGGGATGCGTATGTAGCACGGAGCGGGGGCGCGCACCACTTGAAGCGGGGATGCGCATGTAGCACGGAGCGGGGGCGCGCACCACTTGAAGCTGGGTCGCGCATGTAGCACGGAGCGGGGGCGCGCACCACCTGAAGCTGGGTCGCGCATCACTTGAAGCGGGGTCGCGCATGTAGCACGGAGCAGGGGCGCGCACCACTTGAAGCGCCGGCGCAATACGCGACCGGCTCCTGGGAATTGCGCTGATTAATGTTTAGTTTTGTCCGAGGTACAGTGAAAAGCTTTTGTTGCTCGCTAACCAGTCAGCGGAAAGACAATACATGATTACCTTTGAGCCATGTACAGTGTACAGATACATGATAAAGGGAATAACGTTTAGTGTAGGGGTCAGCAACCTTGTTCTGCATAGGGGCCAGGACCTATGTCTGTGAGCGGATGGCGGGCCACATCTATCACCATCTATCTATCTATATTACTAAATCTCTAATCTTGACCGCTTTTGGCCGACCGTGCTGCGATTTCCGAGAGAACGCTGCCACCTATGGCCGTCATTTTTGGCCACCTCGCTCAGAGCCCCCCTCCGCCGTATGAGTGCGGAGTATTTTTTCCGTCAATGAAAAATGAGAGAGATATTAATGTTTTTACAAAATTCCCCATTCTCTCTGCTGCCTACGCTGGCGGCAGGGGGAGGGACTATAAAGCCAGGAAGTGTCGTGCCTCACTCAGTCTCTGCCAGACCCAGGAAGTGAGAGGGTCTGGCAGAGACTGAGCTGCGAATAACACTGAACGCACGTCTACTCCACGGTGAGTCCCCTCGATGCGGCTGCAGCCCTTTTTAAAAAGTTTGTGTTCACAAAATGAATTTTGGTTGTCGGGTGGCTGCAGCCCAATTGTTTGCCTCGCCTTTTTTTAACAAGTTTGTGTTCACATAATGAATTTTGGTTGTTGGGTGGCTGCAGCCCAATTGTTTGTCTTGGCTTGGCTTTTAAAATCGTTGCAACAGTTGGATGCCTGCCCAAGCATCCATACGGCCCACAATGTCTATACTAGCCCTCTGGAAACCAGTACCTTCAGCCCGCAACACCCATACTAGCGCAACAGACAGCCCCCCTCCCCCACTGGTGAGCAGTATTGGAATTGGTGGAGAGGTGGAATATTGCGTTGGTGACCAGCCCTCCCGTGTAATGCTGGGACCCAACGGGTCCCACTTAGTCTAGTAATGAATAAATGGAGGTAATAATAATACATACTAACTAAATTAGTAATAATATTTACTAATAATACATACTAACTAGTGTGACACGACAGTGTTGTTTTTCGCATTAGTTTTCACGTGTTTTTCAATTAGTTTTCCACAGTTCCCAGATCCCTCACGTCCCCGGGACTGGCTGCATTTCCCAGGTCGCCTGCGTGACCCGGGACTGGCTGCATTTCCCAGGTCGCCTGCGTGACCCGGGACTGGCTGTAGCGCCCAGGTCGCTTGCGTGCCCCGGGACTGGTGGCTGCAGTTCCCAGGTCCCCGGGACTCACTGCATTGGGCTGTACGTTGCCGACCCCTGGTTTAGTGCAAGGTAAAGAAAGCCAGCAAAGGATAGTTCGAGGGTCTTCAATAAAACAAAGAATATCACTGTGACTTGTTACTGTGACATTCAGACAGTAGTTCAGGACCATTCTCTAGTTGTGGTAGGATGGTTCAGTTGCCTGATAACAGCTGGGAAGAAACTGTCCCTGAATCTGGAGGTGTGTGTTTTCACACTTCTATACCTCGTGGCTGATGGGAGAGGGGAGAAAAGGGAGTGACCAGGTGAGACTCGTCCTTGATTATGCTGATTGCCTTGCCCAGGCAGCGCGAGGTGTAAATGGTCAATGGAAGGGAGGTTGGTCTGTGCGATGGTCTCGGCTATGTCCATAATTCTCTGCAATTTCTTGCGATCTTGGATGGAGTCACAAGAAACAGCATGCGTCGGAATCTTGAGCAAAACAAAGTGCTGGAAGAACTCAGTGGGCCAGGCAGCACCTGTGGAGGGGATGGACAGGTGACAACTGGTAAATGTTGCTGTCGTGCGAACGCTGGAAAATCAAGACTCATTCACTGTAAGTGGTTCCAACTTGGTCTCTAGTGCATCCCCTTCGCTACATGCTTCAGTTAACAAGGCTTCAATTTCCCTTCATAATTGTCTGCCTCATCTTTAAAGAAACATTTTTTATGTATCTGAGGGGCAGCTTTTTCACAGTTTAATTTTACACCAAAGATATACACAGAATACCGGAGTAACTCAGTGGGTCAGGCAGCATCGCAGGAGAAAATGAATAAGTGATGTTTCAAGTCGGAACCCTTCTTCAAACTGAAAGATAGAAGTGGGGGAGGGGGGAATAAACGAAGCAAGAAAAGGCTAGAATACATCAGGACTGGCAACAGATGATCGCAGGAAAGGTAGAGGCATAATGGCCCATTGTTGGCTGGGGAAGAGGTGATATCAAGAGGGATACAAGGATGCGAACAGTGGAACTAGTAGGCCAACAGGGGGCAGAGAGGGGAGGGAATGTAGGAGTTACTTGAAATAAGAGAAATCAATATTCATGCCACTAGGTTGTCAGCTACCCAAGCGAAATAAGAGGTACTGTTCCTCTAGTTTGTGTGTGGCCTCACTTTGACAGTGGCGGAGGCCCAGGACAGAAAAGTCAGTTTTGGAATGGAATGAGGAGTTGAAATGCTTGGCAATCGGGAGATCACGTAGGCCAAGGAGGGATTATTTGTTCACAGGGTGGTGGTTATTTGGAATGAGATGTCAGAGGAGGAAGTTGAGGTAGGTACGATAACAGCATTTAAAAGCACCTGGACAGGTACATGGATAGGAAAGGTTTGGAGAGATAGAGGCTGGTGCAGGCAAGTGGGCCTAGTTCGATTAAGAAGTTGGGCTGAAGGGCCTGTTTCGGTGCTGCATAGCTCTAGGAATGATATCTGTTGTCATTCACGCCCCTCCATGATAACGGAGTGCTCAACACTGACTCCAAGGCACATTGGGACATTTTCCTACCTTAAAGGTAATGTACAAATGTATCTCTAGGTGGCAATATGTGACTGATAATGGAAAGTTTGGAAATACCCAGCAGGCCAGGCAGCATCTGAAGAGAGAAAAAGTTCACGTTCCAATCGTTCCTCTAAATGGGTCAAAGCTCTCATTTCAAGGGCAGTTTGGGGATTGGCAATAAATGCTGGCCATGCCAGCGACCCTTAAAGAAAATAAGTTAAAATAAATAAAAATGGGAAATGCTGGAAACATTCACGGGTTAGAGAGCATTTGTGAAAAGAGAAAGAGTTGGAGAGGTTGTAGATGTTTCATTTGGAGAAAGAAGGGTGGTTTTAAATTGGGAAAGACGAATAACACTTAAGGAATATCTGTCAGGACGGAAGATGCCATTGGACACATAACTCATTATGGTACCAAGGAGGATAGCTAGCTTGACACATAATCACCTGTTGTTCTTAATGATAAAATTATTATATAAATACATGTTTTACCATGGAAGCATGAGCTTCATCTTCGGGGAGAGACAAGAGCTTCACCAAGGAGCGAGAGAGAGCTTGGATCATGGTGTGTGCCAGTGCCAGTGCCAGCCAGTGCAGACAGGAGACTCAAATACACAGAGGGGCGTAAGAGTTATTTTGTATTGTTTCTTTATTGATAGTTGATAGTTTTCCTGTGTTTTACTTGTGTTTACTTTAATAAATGTTATTGTGCCCTTCACCATGTGCTTCCTCCATTCATTGATTCGAATCCTCGAATCCTGCATATATTTAATTATCGGCACTACATCCCAGTTAAAACATATGTGAGGTTGATATTTGTGGGGCTACAACTGTTTAATGATGGGTTAGGATAGGTGTAAGACGTGATACGAGTGTTTAGCATTTGTTTCAGTGAATTAATCGTCTGTAGTTTACTTTATTTAGTAGATACTGGTAGCATGGTGTGTAGAAAGGAACTGCAGATGCTGGTTTACACCGAAGATAGACACAAAAAGCTGGAGTAACTCAGCAGGTCAGGTAGCATCTCTGGAGAAAAGGAATAGGTGATGTTCTGGATCAAGCCCCTTTTTCAGACGGTGATATAGACGGTGATGTAGAGAGATATAGAACAAACGAATGCAAAAAAGGAACAACGATAAAGGAAACAGACCATGGTTAGCTGTGGCCGAGGTGAAAACGAGTTACAGACAATGAGACAACAAGACGACTTGGGTAGGGGAGGGATGGAGAGAGGGGGATTGCAAGGGTTACTTGCAGTTTGAGAAATCAAGATTCATACCGCTGTGGTGTAAGCTGCCCCAAGCGAAATATGAGGTGCTGTTCCTCCAATTTGCGATGGCCTTACAATGGAGGAGGCCCAGGACAGAAAGGTCAGTGTGGGAATGAGAAGGGGAATTAAAGTATTTGGCATGGGTGGTGAGAGCAGGTATTGAGGGGGAGGGGGGGAACACCAGAACAAACTGATGAGAGGTGCCGTGGGCCTAACTCAATGAAACACCAGTGAAGGGAGGTACCCACTTGGTAACCCCAATGATATACCAGCATCTACATGATTAGTGTTATGTGCCTGTTATGTAAATGGATTACTATTGCATGTGGAGTTAGTTATTGTCCTATAGCAAAAGTATGTTAAAGCAATATAGATACGACTTTGGGCTTGGTTGAGTGCTTATCCTGGTATTACACCACAAGTACTTAGGGTTTTAATTGTAATTTAATTTTAATTTTACTTCGGAGTCAAATGAGTGACTACGTGAAGAACCCCGCTAGGACGCATGCGAGTCATTTCGATGGAGGAAGGACGTTCCTCCTAAAGAGTTGGTGTATAAAACCAGCGAAGACAGGTAAGAGATCTACGTTTTTCTTACCTCTAGGATGGACAGAAGACGGACCAAAGCTGCAAAAAAGCTGGCGGGGGAGAGCCGTGCAGGAACGGGCAGCCAGCGGCGGCAGACGGCAGGGCTGTCTCCATTGTCGGGAGCACCTGTGCCGAAGTTAGCCTCACCACCGGCGGGTGGAAAGGCTAAACGCAAAACCGACCGAGCCGTTCTTTCGGACGACTCGGATTTCAAACAGCCCCACGCCACCTTCGCTCAGGGGCCTGTGGGGCTGAAGGAATTGGAGGAGCAGCAAGCGACCAGTGACCGAGATCACTGGAACGCGTTTGAGCTGCGGGACCAGCGACCGCGAGCGGGCAGCGCTCGAAAGCTCTGTACCGCGTTGGAGCGGCAGCTGGTCCAGGACAAGCCGCAAGAGCCAGGTGCCCGAGAGCACTGGACAAAAATGGAGCGGCTGATGGAGGCAATACTCCAGAGGGGGTCTGGCTCTACTGGGCAGACATTCAGCCCCTCTGCAGTACCTTATTCAGGGCTGTATTCAGCGTCTATTGCCTCCCAGGACAGCATAGCGGGGCAGATTTGGACTGACCCTGAACAGGAACTGATGGACAACTCAGTGCAAGGGGTAAGTGGCAACTTACTTGAAATGGTGGCTCAGTTCGCGAAGCCAGAACTCACAGGGGATGATTTACCAGCCAGGTTAGCGGCAAGTGTTAATTACATGTCCCTGAACCAGCTACAGGGACAAGCCCTAATTGACACCATGGGGCGTCACTTGCAACCTGGAAACTGTAAATCCCTTAATGTCCCAACCGTGAATGCATGTATTTGGAAGCATGTAGGAGCAAGCATCAGGACCAGGGATGTCTTACTACAAAAATTACTTAAAACCCTCACCGCAGGGATAACGGCATTCACACGAACCCTGGATGAGGAAGATATGAGTCAACACCACAAAGATGCCCTCGCCCTCTTCTGCAATACCCAATATGAACTGAATAATATCAGAAAGAAGAGTATACAGCCGGTACTAGACCCAAAATTTGCGGGATTATGCAGAACAGAAACAACCACCGGAAAGACTTACCTGTTTGGAGGGGACCTACCAAAACAGGTAAAAGATTTGGACGAAGAATCCAAAGCCCTGGGAATTATAAAAGCTACCAAACGCTACCCCCAGAAGTACCACCCCTATGCACTCATGGGTCGCAAGGACTACTCCGGAGAACAGTCGAGGGCAAGACCAATCCAACAGCGGTCTTTTTTAGGACATGGCCCAGGCCGGCCCTCGTGGAAGATGCACCCATCTACAACACAAATCAAGACACCGGGGCTTCAACGTCCTCGGGGACAAGGGAAGAAATAAGACCACTGGTAACCATAGAGGTAGGTGGGTCTGGTCCCTTACTTATTAACGATAGCATGGGTGTTGGTGGCAGATTACATTTTTTTCTGGATGCATGGTATAAGTTGACATCAGATACTTATATCCTAAGCAGTATCCAGGGATATACGATAGAGTTCTTACAACCACGTAATCCTCCAGTCCAGCATGTACCGAACAGAGTGTTCAGGCTTAACGGCGAAGATAAAGCAAAAGCACATGCTGAACTGCAGAGACTCCATAAACTGGGGATAATTGAACAAACCCAACACGAACCTTTAGAATTCGTGTCCAACATTTTTATTAAACATAAAAAAGATGGTGGTTGCCGCATCATCATAGATTTGAGTAATTTGAATGTTTTTGTAAAATATATTCATTTCAAAATGGAAACCTTTGCTACTGCTAAACTATTAATCTCCAAAGGTTACTATATGGCAAGCATTGATTTAAAAGATGCTTACTATTCAGTACCCATAACAGGTGACCACAGACGTTATTTGAAATTTAATTGGATGGATCAACACTGGCAATACAGAGCACTACCAAATGGGCTTACTTCTGCACCTAGGTTATTTACCAAAATATTAAAACCAGCCTTAGCGTTCCTACGTGAACATAAACACATTGTGATGGCTTACTTGGATGATATACTTATATTGGGCAAAAGGGTAAAACAAGCAGAATTAACAATAACAGCCACTATACAATTATTTGAAAGCCTAGGATTCATTATCCATCCAATTAAATCAAAATTGAAACCTTCAACAACAATGGATTTCTTGGGATTTACCATTAACTCAGTTCTTATGTCAGTGGCTTTGCCACAAGACAAAGCAATAGCCTTCGAGGAGGATTGCGGCAAAATCATTGACACAAGAAAACCATCTATTAGACAGGTGGCGAGAATGATTGGCAAGATAATAGCAGCCTTTCCAGCTGCACAATTCGGACCCTTATATTATCAGAATTTACAAAGGGCAAAAATAAGAGCTCTAAAATACAATGGAGGTCATTTTGATAGACATATGGAACTACCAAAAGAAGCCATACTGGAACTACAATGGTGGAAAGAAAACATTAGGCATTGTTCCAATCCAATCATTATCAGCAATCCGTCTATCACACTACAAACGGATGCTAGTGCTCTCGGATGGGGTGCCACGGATTCCATCACCAGCTGTGGTGGGAGATGGAATGAACAGGAGTCATCATTGCTACACACTTTGGGCATAAATTACTTAGAAATGTTGGGAGCTTTTCACGGCCTTAAGTCATATTGCTTAGGGTTATCTCACCAGCATATAAGATTACAAATTGATAACACCACTGTGGTAACATACATCAACCACATGGGTGGAAACAAATCGACATCATGTGACAATCTGGAAAACCAGATCTGGCAATGGTGTATCCACAGAGGAATTTGGATATCAGCTACCTACTTACCAGGTAGACAAAACTTAGTGGCAGACACCATGTCACGCAAATTCAATGAGAACATCGAATGGATGTTGGACAAAAAAGTTTTTGCTGAAATTACAGCACGATACGGAACACCAGATGTCGATCTATTCGCATCCAGGATTAACCACCAAGTGCCAAAATATGTATCATGGGAACCAGACCCTGGGGCAGCAACTACAGATGCTTTTTCGCTGCATTGGGGGAAATTGTTCTTTTATGCATTCCCTCCCTTCTGCCTCATCAGTCGGGTACTAAGTAAGATAAGACAAGACTCTGCGTCTGGTATCTTAATAGTACCCGATTGGCCTACCCAACCATGGTTCCCATTGGTACAGGAGATGATATTAGAACCTCACATCACCATTCAACACAGACCGGATCTACTGGTAAATCCAGCAACTAGGACAAGTCATCCTTGTCACCGTCACATTAACGTTTTGGTTTGTAGAGTCTGAAAGCTCCTTTATTACACCTGGGCTTAACAACGAGAGCTATGAACATGATCGCTGGAGCCCAGCGAGAGTCAACAAAAAATCAATACCTAGTATATATCAGAAAATGGCACAGGTATTGCAACCAGAACAACATTATCCACAGACCTACAAACATTCAACCGGTATTGGAATTTCTGGTAAATTTACACCATGACGAGCGACTTACGTACAGCGCCATCAACTGTGCCAGAAGTGCCCTGTCTACCTACCTCTGGAGAGGAACGGAACGACAGCCTGTGGGGTCACACCCTTTGGTAGCCAAGCTCATGTGGGGCATATTCAATGCTAACCCTCCTAAGGCCAGATATTCCCATATATGGGATGTTGGCATCATTCTGAATCTACTAAGGAACTGGACTCCAGCCACTAGCCTGTCATTACAGACTTTGACCTTAACAACGGTCATGCTGATGGCATTGGTCACAGCACAAAGGGCGCAGTCCCTACACAAATTGAGGCTGGATACCATGACCAGTTCGCAGGAAAATTTACATTTTTACATCCAGGAACTGGTAAAACAGAACAGACAGGGATCGGCAGGCCTAAAAGTGATTTTCAATAACTACCCTGCAGATGAGCGACTGTGTGTGGTAACACATCTCAAAGAGTACATTAAACAAACCAAAACCATCAGAGGCACAGAACAGGCACTGCTCATTAGCCACAGACAGCCTCATAAACGAATAACAAAACAGACCATTTCCAAATGGATAAAACAAGTACTTACTAAAGCAGGTATAGATACTAATTGTTTTAAATCTCACTCCACCAGGGCTGCAGCTACGTCGGCAGCATACAAGTGGGATGTTCCATTGGATCAGATCCTCAAAACGGCAGGATGGTCATCAGAAGGAACTTTCCGTAAATTTTATAATAAACCAGTGGAGGAAACTGGAACTTTTTCAAAACCTATATTAAGTTCTGTAATATAATTTGTCCCCATCAATATTCGGGGTTTTATGATTTCTTTAGTTAATAAAATTGTTTATTGCATCCACATACCGTATGGATGTCGAAAATATTTCTCCCCTATACCAAGGCAGATGTGTGTCATGGACTCGTCCACGGCATGAAATCACAGAGCTTTGAAATCTTCACGTAGTCACTCACGTGACTCCGAAGTAAAATAGTAAGATTAAACGAGAACTTACCAGTTTGAAGTTTGATCTTTATTTTATGAGGAGTAACGTTGAGGGAATACGTGCCCTCCGCTCCCACCCTTGATCATATACTCAACTGGTATCTCTCTCTAATCTTACTATGTTTAGTCATTATAGTTATCTGTGATTCCACACCGCTGCTTTGAAGAATGGCACACATGCGTCCTAGCGGGGTTCTTCACGTATTCCCTCAACGTTACTCCTCATAAAATAAAGATCAAACTTCAAACTGGTAAGTTCTCGTTTAATCTTACTATTATGTTGCTTAAATACTTTAAATTGTTTTTGAACAGGATGCCCCGTCCAGCATGGGTCTTGGCACATTGTTCCCTCAGAGACCTGACCCAGCCAAAATAAGCCAGGATGGTGCGCTGCCTCTCCCAGTGCAAGTAGCCACTGCCTGGACACAACAGTTGTGTGTTTAGTCTTTAAAATGTTGAGGTGACATTTTTGCTTGGCAGTGATTTTTTAAAATATGTGAAATGTTTTTAACCACCATCGAGTTGTAGGCTTACCATACGACTTAGGACAGCTTGGTGGCACAGCGGTAGAGTTGCTGCCTTACAGCGCCAGAGACTCAGATTCATGCCTGACTATGGGTGCTTGTCTGTACGGAGTTTGTATGTTCTCCCCGCGACCTGCGTGGGTTTTCTGGTGCTGCAGTTTTCTCCCAAACTCCAAAGACGTCCAGGTTTGTAGGTTAATTGGCTTGGTATAATTGTAAAATGTCCCTAGTTTATGTACGGGGATCGCTGGTGAGCATGGGCTTGTTGGACCGAAGGCTGTTTCTGCACTGTATCTGTAAACTAAACTAAAACTAATGACTGCTCTGTACTAGACTGCCTCCCACATCATTCCATCAGAAAATTGGGAGAACAGCACTGTACCAATTGATTAAGCATATTTACAACTGCCCAGACTTCACAACTGCAAATAATATCTCTGCTTTTCCCATTTATACTTCTAGGCCCCAATTTCATTTATTTGCTTGCCATACTAATAGCACTTTTTTCTCTTTGCTAGCATGCAATTTCTCATCTCCTATCCAATCACAGCCTTGCGTTTCCTCTTTCTTCACCAACCATCTCCTTTGTCTGCACCTTACAAGTTTAAACACTGAAAGCCCATTGACCTGCAATGTTAATTATATTTCTCCCCATTGCTACCTGACCAGCTAACACAGGTCCACCACCGATTTTTCAGCACCCTTCGTTCAGGAGCCTTGGTAGATTATCTGTTTTGCCGGACCAACAGAGGTCACATAATAATTAGCAATGTTACAAAATTTTGAGATTTTAAAAATCAAGTCTGCAATTTATCCCATCAGATAAAGCATAAAAATAAGTTTAATTTGACACCTAATTCACTTTCATATCTTCAGTATTAAAAAAGTTATGGCCATTTTCATACTCGGAAATTAGCATCTTGTTCCCTATTGATTTTCCATTGACTTAACACAAAAGCTGTGATCGAGGACAGTCAAAGGCCATAACTTTCTTAAAAATTAAGAGAACTAAAAGACATTTTCAGTTATTATAGATTGAAGCATTCTGAAACAAATATGAAACAATCTTACTTAGATTACCTGAAATTAAAGCATATAATTAGTTAGTTACCCAATTGTAGCTAATTCCAAAATTCAATTACTAGATCTAAACATCTATCCATTTCTTAAGAAAAGATTAACATTTTTAAATAGCCTAAATGTCCAAATAATATTCACACAAGAATTCACAATATAACGATTTTAAAATCTAATTGTCATAAATTTATAGGCCAAATGGAAGGAATTTAGTGTTTAATTGCTGTAAATTAATGGCCATTTAAATCATCTTGCGAGTGGGATTTTGTGGAACGCGCTGGTTTGGAACGTTGCGGTTGCGGTGAATTTGAACCCCATGTCGGCATGAAAAATACTGCGGGTCCGGATGGGCTCCAAGTCACCTTCTCGCAACTTAAAATTTTGATTAAAGGCATCTTAAGAAGTACTTTTTAATGTAAAAATAAACAGCCTACCTTGCCTTGTCCCCTACGTGAGATCCATCCCGTTGTCGGCGTTCACGGCTTTAGAAGATGATTTTTAATTTACTCTAACAATTAAATTATCCAGCGCTAATTTTAATAAACTTAATAAAACGGCAGTCGAAGCGATTTTTCTTTAGCAACTAAACAGCCTAACCGAGATCGATTTGAATAGGCTGCTGAAAAATCGCATTTTAAACCCGCCCCCCTCTCAAAGGCACCAAAGTCGCGCACACGGGCAGCGGCAGAACCTATAATAATGATACAACAATACACCTCTGCCCCACTAATTATACCCCTCCTGTACCTCTAAAGCACTATGGACAGCTAGAAATGAATAAAATACTTATTGAATGTAAATTAAATGTGCTCTATTGGGCAACTTGGTCAGCATGGGCTTCTTTCTGCATTGTATAGTTCTATGACTGGGACTAATCAATAACTGATTTTCAATAAATCAGCAGCGATCTGGTGTCGACTGAGAATGTATTGTCGGAGAGACACACGGAACCACATTCTTCATTCCACCAAGTCTATTCCTATCATTAATCACTTAGTCACACCAATCTTACCTTAATCCCATTTCTGTTCTCCCCACAGTCTCGTCAACTTACCCTACCCCTTTCCCCCAAGTTTTACTGTTCGCCTACATAATTGGGGCAATTTACAATTGCCAGTAACCTCCAGAACTGCACATCGTTGGAATGTGGGTGGAAACTGGAGAATCTGGATGAAACCGACACAGTCAAAGGGGAAACGTTCAAACTCCAGAGAGATGTAGGTGTGCAGATGCAGTCGAGGTCAGGACTGAGCCAAGCTCTCTGGTGCTGTGAGGCAGCCCTGCTCTCTGGTGCTAAGAGGCAGCAGCTGTACCAGTTGCACTGCTGTTTGGAATCTGTTCAAACAATTTCCACATAGTTCTCAGTCCTTGATTCGGAGTTCTAGTAAAATGAGTTTAGTGAACACAGATAATTCAGCGATCAATGATATTTTGTTATTGCTTCATCAATAGTCTTCTATCATCATAAGATCAAAGTAGGATTGTTTGCTGAGAGTTGAATAATATTCAATTCAATTCTGACTATTCAGCAAATGTCTTCTGTCTGAAGATTGGTTCCGATCCGAAACACCACCTATTCCTTCTCTCCAAAGATGCTCCCCAAAACGTTGCCTATTTCCTTCGCTCCATAGATGCTGCCTCACCCGCTGAGTTACTCCAGCATTTGTGTCTGCCTTTGATTCTACCAGCAGCTGCAGTTCTTTCTTACACACATGGTACAAGAGTAGGTCAGAGGCTGGGTATCCTGCAGCAAGTCATTCCTTTTCTGATCATAGTGTATCACACCATATAAAAAGTATTATGAATGAGTTACCATTTGCATGAATGAGTACACATTTAGAAACTGTTCAAGGAGCTTGACAACATCCAGGACATAGTACTCAATGAGTCATGCCCTATTTATAATCCAAAATCTTCACTCCCTCCAGTACTGTGCATGATGTCTGCAGCGTTTACCAATGGCAGCAAACTAATAAGATGGCGTTTTAGCTCCTGACACGAAACCTTACCTATCCATGTCATAGAGTCTTACAGTCGTGGAACAGGCCATTGGTCCCAACCTGCCCACACTGACCAACATGTCCCATCTACACTAGTCACACCTGCCTGCGTTTAGCCCACATCTCTCTAAACCTTTCCTATCCATGTCCCTGTCCAAATGTTTCTTAAACGTTGCAATAGTCCCTGCCACAACTACCTCCTCCAGCAGCTCGTTCCATACACCCACTACCCTTTGTGTGAAAATGTTACCCTACAGGTTCCTATTAAATATGTGTTCCATTATCTTAAAATGGTAGAACAAAGGCAGAACATACATGGGAACACTACCTCAGGCAATATCCTAGCTCCCTACCCAACCATACTGTGGGAGCACCTATACTAAACTGTTGGAAGTGGTTCCAATAGGTGACTCATCACAAGCTTCTCAAAGGCAATTAGGGCTGGCAATTAATACACCCATATCTCCCAAATCTCTCTTTCTAAGTCTCTCTTTCTCTCTCTGTCTGAAGAAGGGTTTTGACCCAAAACGTTGCCTATTTCCTTCGCTCCATAGATGCTGCCTCACCCGCTGAGTTTCTCCAGCATTTTTGTCTACCCTCTCTCTTTCTATATTTATTTTTATTTTTCATAGGGTTATATGTATCCTGATTCTTCTGCTGCAATGCCAGTATCCATTTCAGGTTTTTGGGTGTGAGTGCTATGAATATGCAGACACTTAGAGAAACCGCACGTGAACTCTAAAGGGAAATGAAAATCAGGTAAATATGTTACAGGGATTGGGGAAGTTGTACGTGAACCATTTAGAGGAAATAAAAGTGAATTATGTCTCCAAAGCCTGAGAACATGTCACAGAAAACACTGTCAATTCATTTTCTCGACAAGGATAACTGATCAATAATAAATGTAAAGCTTAGTGGTGGATATGGATCTTTCCTTTCCATGTACCTGTGTGCAAATATCATTGTACACCTCTCCACCATTTAATATGGGCCATTGGAGGCCCTGCAGCAGCTTGGGGCTTAATTTTAGAATGGCACGGTGGCGCAGCAGCAGAGTTGCTGCTTTACGTTGACTATGGTTTAATAACTGCGAAAAAACCTATACTTAAATTTTGGAAAAAGATAACAGTCCCCACAGTGAAGATGTGGATCACAGAAATGACCGAGACACTACATCTAGAAAAAATAAGGCTTGTCTTGACTGACAAACCAGATCAATTTTCCAAAATATGGTCTCCTTTTATTGAATTTCTTCAACAACATAATGGTTGAACACAAACTCAAAACCGACACTGTGGTCGGGTGAGCGGGCGTATGGAAGGGTAGTGGGATATATCTCCGCTTCTTTCACTTCTTCTTTAGTTCTGGGGTTTTTCTTTTTTCGTGTCTTTCTCGAAATTCTTTCTTTTCTTTTTCTTTTCTTCTTTCTTTACCTTTTTCCTTTTATCCTTTTTCCGATTTAGTTATTAGTTTATAAAATGATAAAATTGAAGCAGTACGAAAATTGTATAACTGTTATGTCGATTACTTTCTCTTTGTACAATTGCTTCTAATAAAATAAATATTTTAAAAAAGAGATTGCTGCTTTACAGCGTCCAGAGACCTGGGATTGATCCCGACTACAGGTGCTGTCTGTACGGAGTTTGTACATTCTCCCCGTGACCTGCGTGGGTTTTCTCCGAGATCTTTGGTTTCCCCCCACAGTTCAACGAGGTACAGGTTTGCAGGTTAATTGGCTTGGTATAAATGTAACAATTGTCCCTCGTGTGTGTAGGGTAGTGTCAGTGTGCGGGATCGCTGGTCGGTGCGGACTCGGTGGGCCGAAGGGCCTGTTTCCACGCAGTTTCTCTAAAATATACTTAATTAGATTGGGTGCTGCTCCAAGTAGCCTTGCTAGCAAGTTAGACCCGATCATCAGCGACCCGGAACAGTGGTGGAGTGAATCGACAATGGCAACTCCAACCCAGGACCACTATCAATACAGAGGACCTTTATGGCTATGTTACGACTTTAACATTTTTAATAACTTTGAACTTGAAAGGTAAAGATGGTGCGGTATCTTACACCGTTATCCTTGAATATGTTCGTGCCTATTTTTCCTGAACTAATATGCAAAAAAAGAATTTCTCTATAGCTCGGTACATGTGCCAATAAAGTACCGATGAACCATTGATAATGTGGTAAGAACATATCACTGTTTCAGAATAACAACTCTCAATTATGTTGAAAGGCTTTCGTAACATTTATAGAGGCCTGGATAGTGGATGTGGAGAGGATGTTTCCACTAGTGGGAGAGTCTTGGACCAGAGGTTATAGCCTTAGAATTAAAATACGTTCCTTTAGGAAGGAGATGAGGAGGAATTTCTTTAATCAGAGGATGGTAAATCTGTGGAATTCATTGCCACAGACGGCTGTGTGAGAGGCTTAAGATGAGAGGGGAGAGATTTAAGAGAAACCATGGGGTATCATTTCCACTCAGAGGGTAGTGCGTATCTGGAAATGTGCTGCCCAAGCAGCTGCGGCTCGCCTGCAGTCCGTCTGTCTTTTCCTTTTTTTTTTTGTTTTCTCTTGTTTTGTTAGACGTATGTTTTAGTTTATTTTTAGTTGTGTATGTGTGGGGGAAACTTGTTCTAGTCTCTTCCTTCGGGGGGGATGGGACCTTTTCTTTGCCGTGTCTCCGCCTGCGCTGAGGCCTAATCGTGGAGCTGGCGGCCTCCAACTTGAACCGACCTCGAGGCTCCGGAGGCAGAGCCTGGACTCTCCATCGCAAAGCTGACCGACTTCGGGGCCGTGGTGGTGCTGCGGCCCAAATTCGACCTCGGAGCCTCGGAGGCTTCAGCTGCGGGCCCAGTGGACGACAACGTCGGGAGCTCGCAGGTCCCAGGTTGGTGACCGATTCTCCAGAGCACCCGCAACAACAGCTTCGTCCGCTGGACTGGAGGGTGGCAGCTTCGTCCGCCCCCGGGCCGCGGAGTTTGAACCGGCCCGTTCGCGGAGCTCGGATTCGGCCGCGGGACTTACCATCACCCAGCGGGGGGCCCAACATTGAAAGCCTGGATCGCCTCAACGCAGAGGGAGAACAAGGAAGGAAGAGACAAGGACTTTAAGACTTTTTGCCTTCCATCACAGTGAGGAGGTGCCTGGTAGATTCACTGTGGTGGATGTTAAACTGTGTTCATTGTGTGTTCTGTTACTTTATATTCTGTTACGACTGCAAGGTACCCAATTTTGTTCAAAAAAATTTTGAATGACAATAAACTCAACAACTGTGGAGGCCGTCAATGAATATATTTAAGGCAAGGATAGATAGATTCTTGATTAGTATGGGTGTCAGAGGTTATGGGGAGAATTTATTCAAGAGGGGGAGATAGATCAGCCATGATTGAATGGTGGAGTAGACTTGATGGGCCAAATGGCCTAATTCTGCTCCTGTCACTAATGAACTTATGAAGAAGATTAACAGCTGTTGAAGTTTTAAAGTGAAAGAACTGTATCAGTGTGGAGAATAATGCCTTTACAGGGAAATCCCAACAAGAGGGAAATTGGGTTGTTCAGGGGTAAAATCAGGAAACAGTTTATCCTAAAGGGGAAATAGAAATTCATCACTCTTCTGCAAAGAGCGGTTGAAACTTTCAAGACTGCCACAGGTGGACCAGTCTGAAGAAGGGTTCCGATTCGAAACGGCACCTGTTCCTCTTCTCCAGAGATTCTGCCTGGCCTGCTGTGTTGCTCCAGCACTTTGTGTCTATCTTCCGTATAAACCAGCATCTGCAGTTCCCTGCTACACACCAGTAGATCTTTGCCTGCTAAGGGTATCACAGCAAAGTTGTACATGCTAGGAACCAGTGAGTCTTGATTTAATTGAAATGAGAAACAGACTTAAAGGCCAAATGGCCTGCTCCAATGGTAAAATCATACTGAACAGTAGGGAAACAGGCCCTTCGGCCCACCTTGTCCATGCTGACCACATCAGCATACATGGCTAGTTCTATTTGCCTGCATTTGGCCCACATCCCCCTATATCCTTCCCATTGATCTGTTCAAATGTTGTAATTGTGTTTGCTTCTATAGCTTCCTCTAGCAGCACATTTCCAGATACGCACTACCCTCTGAGTGGAAAAGGTACCCCATGTTTCCCCTTAAATCTCTCCCCCTCATCTTAAGTCTCTCACACAGCCTGGGGCTGCTCCGGGATACCATTGCCTATGTGCAGGATAAAGGGTTGGATGCCTGCCTGCCGGATCAGCATGGTCTAGCAGAAGGCCTTCGACAAGATATCGCACACGTACATGATGGACGTGTTCTCCAAAATGGGCTTTGGGGAGGGAACTGAATTCAACTGCTCTACACTGATATCTGTAGTGCAGTCCAAATCAACGGCTGGGAATCAGATAGCTTCCCCATCAGGTCTGGAGTCAGGCAGGGTTGCCCTCTCTCCCCTGTCCTGTTTGTCTGTTGTATAGAACCACTTTCCGAATCCATCAGGAAGGGCGAGAGCATAAGAGAGGTGACACATTTCAGGCAGTGGGGGCACTCGGGTCAAAACCTCCCTGTACATGGACGATGTCGCCATCTTCTTCTCGGATCCGGGGTCGGTCCGCAGATTGATCAGCATCAACCTCAGGAATTCGCGGACCATGCTTTTCGTCAATTGGACTAACCGATTCTCCACCCCTTCACCATCAGTTCTGACTTCTTGAAGATGCTGGGGATCTGGTACAGGTGGGTGGGTGTGGGGGGGGGGGGGGGGGGGGGATAAAGGACATGCAACAAGAATGGGCTGAAATGGATAGCTAAGGTCAAGCATAAATTGGGTCTGTGGAAACTGCTTCCTCTCTCTTATGGGGAAAAATGTGATAATCAGATGTGAGGCTGCTGTACCTGGTGAAGGTGTGGCCCGTCCCATGCTCAGCTGCCTCAGCGATCACCAGGGCCGTCTTCCAGTTCATCTGAAGATCAAAGATGGACCGGGTGCGACGGGTCACAATGCACGTCAGCAAGACAACGGGGGCAAAAGCGTGCCCAACGTCGCCCTCACCCTGATGGCCACCTTTATGTGTGGCTGCATCAGGCGGAGCGTAGAGCCAAGGCACATGGGCACCAAGTTTCACTACCTGCTGAGGTTCCGCCTGTCCCTGGTTTTGTGAAGGATGGGCCTGGCGCAGATGCCACGTAATGTGCCGGTCAGCTCGATATTGCTGCATCATCTGTCCTTTGTGGAAAGGTTATTCCAGACCAACACCTTTGACCGCATGTCCACTGGGCAGTGGTCAGCACGGATTGTCCTGCAGGACAAGGACGACGGACCTTGTGGCGTGGTTCCCAGAGCAGACTGCCCAGCTTGTCTGGCAAAATGCCTCATCGCCAGAACTCACCAACAAGCACCAAGACCTGGCTTGGCTGGATGTAAGAGGGGCCCGCCCAGTCAGATCCTTCCCACACCGTCGGAACCTCACTACCAGCACACGCTGACCTCGGGACGGATGCTATGGAGAGGAGACGGTTGCCCACCTCTTTGTCGAGTGTGGATTTGTGGAGAGTCTGGAGATGGATGCTTGGGTCCCTGTCACAGTTTATCCCGAAGAGCTCCGCAACAGAAAACTCTCTGATGTACAGGTTGTTCCCAGGGACACATTCAATGATGGACATCAAGTGCTGCTGGAAGATCATCACCAAAGATCCTATAGCGGAGTAAAATAAACCACTCCTGCTAAATGCAATGGGCTGACGTGTAGTATGCAATGGAGCGGAACGTGGGCCTTCATTTCATCCATTTCAGTAACCCGACCCGACCCGACTCGCAGTGTAATCAACGTTGCGGGGGAACAGTTTATGTTAATAAATTATAATTCTGAAAATGAGGAGAAGATTTTTATTTGTGCAAGGATGTTTCCGTAACCGGCTTCCGTCTCCGCACTAGTATCTTCGCTCCGCTACGGGAACTTTGGTGCGGAGACGGAAGCCGGTTACGGAAATGGGGCCGAAAATTACCCATGAATCTGCCCATGACCGTGCCACGTCTTTTTCGTCGAGTGATCTATCTTGCTTGCTATAGGATCTTTGATCATCACCTCGGTGAAAGACACTCTTTGGTCAGCCCGAACCTTGTTTATCTCCCAGCAGAGAGAGTTGTCTGTCAGGAAAAATTGCCAATTGGCCCGTTGCAAACTGCAGGAGCACGTGTTGAGGGACACATTAAAGCCAAGGCTCTGTGGGGAAGGACCACAGTCTAGGGTCATTCAGCAGCTGGACATTGAGGGGCAGAGTCCGGTGAGGACAGCCCTCAAACAAGGGATGGGAGATCACCTCAGCGGGCCACAAGAGTGGCAAGGGTGTTTGGATAGTAGCGAACATTGCTGAATATGATACCAATGAAAGTATAGGCACTGAGAATGATGATATTTGATGCCTTTTTATTTGCTGCTCAATTAATCAATTTGGATGCTTTAACCAGTCGAGTGGATCCATTTAAATTGTTCTGCCTCTATAAATGCCTTCAGATGAATGGGCTAATTGGAATTTTTACACTGTTCTTGCTTTGTATATATGTTTTATTCTGAATAAAGTTTTTCTTTGGAAATTAAAAAAAACCTGGCTTTTAATAACCAGGCAGCAAGCATGAGTTGCCTTCATCACAAAATATTCATGGCGGGGATTGGTAAGGATTGTTGTGGTAGGGAGGAAGAACTCCTCACCTGAAGGGCGGCATGGTGGTGCAGCAGTAGTACTGCAGCCTCACAGCGCCAGAGACCCAGGTTCCATCCTGACAATTGCTGCTGTCTGCATGGAGTTTATATATTCTCCATGTGACCGCGTGGGTTTTCTCCGGTGGCTACAGTTTCCTCCCACACTCCAACGACATACAGGTTTGTAGGTTTGTAGGGACGACAGATGGCACAATGGGCTAAGTGTTCGGCTGGCGACCGGAAGGTGGCCGGTTCGAATCCCGCTTGGAGTGCATACTGTCGTTGTGTCCTTGGGCAAGACACTTCACCCACCTTTGCCTGTGTGTGAATGTGTGTTAATGTGTGTGAGTGATTGGTGGTGGTCGGAGGGGCCGTAGGCGCAGAATGGCAGCCACGCTTCCGTCAGTCTGCCCCAGGGCAGCTGTGGCTACAGAAGTAGCTTACCACCACCGAGTGTGACTGAGGAGTGAATGAATAATGCGATGTAAAGCGCCTTGAGTATTAGAAAGGCGCTATATAAATCCCATCCATTATTATTATTATTAGGTTAATTGGCTTTGGAAATAATTGTAAATTGTCTCTAGTGTGTGTAGGATAGTGTTAGTGTGCGGGGATCGCTGGTGGGCGTAGACTCAGTGGGCCGAAGGGCCTGAATCCGTGCTGTATCTCTAAACTAAATGAACTAAGCTAAACGCAGACCGAGGTTAAAATGTTGATAAGCACATTGACAAGAGCAGGCCGTTCAGATTATTCCTGGGGCATTCATCAGTTGAACTGCACTTCAATTCCATTAACCTGCTCCAAACCTTCCTTGCAAAAGCTGCCATTCTGGGTTGTGACATTTTGATTTGACTCCTGTGTTCTCGTGTAAACTGCTTCTGGTTTCACTTCTCAATGATTCAATAATTCCGTTTAGTTTAGTTTATTATCACGTGGACCGAGGTACAGTGAAAAGCTTTTGCTGCGTGCTAACCAGCCAGTGAAAAGACAATACATGATCACAATGGAATCATTCACAGTACAGATAAAAGTGCTACTACTACTACTTACTTACTGCCTATTATGCCTTCTGGCATTTAGGGCAGCAACGAAGTGTCCTCCACTCCTGTCTGTTCTGGGAAGTCCATAACGCCCAGTAGTGTTGATTCCTTCAGTTGCTGTTTCCGTAACATATTTGTTTGATGAGACAGGGTTGTACTCAACCTCCAACCTGGAGGACCAGTGGATCGCTCTTCATCTCGCCTCTACCCTCCGACCTGTCCAGCATGGGAGACCCTAACAGGAGACAAATCTCCCGCTGGCATAGCTCCAGGGGTCACTGAGACACACAAGCTCCCAGACCACGATACGGTTGCAATCCAACGGGGAGAGATAAAAGTGCGGAGTGATTGTAATGTGTGATGTAGATCTGCTTCTGTGGCTAGCACGCCAATAGTCGCCTCGGTTGGGTGCCATCTTGGAAGCAAATTGGTATTGAAATCAATGATTCAATAATACTATTGCCACGCGTACCTAGGTACAGTGAAATGATGCAGTGAATATCTGGCTAAACTCTCATTTTATAAATATATTTCTCCTGATCCTGGAGTCTATCTTAATAGGCAATTTTTATATGTTTTCTTTGTAGGCTATGCAGGAACAATGTTGCACTGATTTTTTCATATATTTTGACAGCTAGATGATAGATTTTGCTTCTTAATATGAACTATGCCAGTACGCAATGTTCACAGTTGCAAATGAGGCTTCAGCCCACATGTCAATTAAGTCATATAACTTTTCAGTGTGAAAACAGGCCCATTAGCCCAACTCATTCATGCTAACCAAGATGTCTATCATTTGCCTGCATTTGGCCCCTATACCTCCCAAACGTTTCCTATCTGCGTACCTGTTTTGTAACCATCTCTATCCCTTCCTCTGGCAATTCGTCCCAGGTACGCACCACCCACTGTGCGGAAAAACTTCCCCCTCAGAATCTTTTTTAATCTTTCCCCTCTCTCTTTAAACCTATGCTCTAGTTTTAGACTCTCTCCCCTTGGGAAAATACAGTGGGTACACAGTTCCATGACAATGGTGACAGAGGTAGATCAGGTAGTGAAAAGGGCATTTTCATCTTATCCGTGTCCCTTGTCAATCTATACGCCTCCATAAGGTCACCCCTCATTCTCATCTCCATGGGAAAAAAAATGACAAAAGCCTATCCACCCTCTCCTCATAACTCAAACCCTCCAGATCCGGTAACATCCTCGTGAATCTATTTTGCATTGTTCCAGTTTAATGACATCTTTCCTGTAGCAGGGTGATTAAAGCTGTACATAGTACTACAAAATGTAGCCTCACCAACACAGTACACACATGTACTATGATGTCCCAACTCCTGAGAACTCAATGCCCTGACCAAGTGTGCCAAATGCCCCTATTCACTACCCTGTCTACCTCTGTCTTTCATGGAACTGTCTACCCACACCCCTTGGTCTCTCTCATAGAGTCATTGAGTCATACAGCATGGAAACAGGCCCTTCAGCCCAGCCAGCCTACACCGACCATCAAGTTCAAGTCAGTTTATTGTCATGTGTCCCTGTATAGGACAATGAAATTCTTGCTTTGCTTCAGCACACAGAACATAGTAGGCATTGACTACAAAACAGATCAGTGTGTCCATATACTATAATATAAATATATACACACATGAATAAATAAACTGATAAAGTGCAAATAACAGAAAATGGGTTCATAATAATCAGAGTTTTGTCCGAGCCAGGTTTAATAGCCTGATGGCTGTGGGGAAGTAGCTATTCCTGAACCTGGTTGTTGCAGTCTTCAGGCTCCTGTACCTTCTACCTGAAGGTAGCAGGGAGATGAGTGTGTGACCAGGATGGTGTGGGTCTTTGATGATACTGCCAGCCTTTTTGAGGCAGCGACTGCGATAAATCCCCTCGATGGAAGGAAGGTCAGAGCCGATGATGGACTGGGCAGTGTTTACTACTTTTTGTAGTCTTTTCCTCTCCAGGGCGCTCAAATTGCCGAACCAAGCCACTACTGCAACCGGTCAGCATGCTCTCCACTGTGCACCTGTAGAAGTTAGAGAGAGTCCTCCTTGACAAACCGACTCTCCGTAATCTTCTCAGGAAGTAGAGGCGCTGATGAGCTTTCTTGATAATTGCATTAGTATTCTCGGACCAGGAAAGATCTTCAGAGATGTGCACGCCCAGGAATTTGAAGCTCTTGACCCTTTCAACCATCGACCCGTTGATATAAATGGGGCTGTGGGTCCCCCTCCTACTCCTTCCAAAGTCCACAATCAGTACCTTGGTTTTGCTGGTGTTGAGGGCCAGGTTATTGCGCTGGCACCATATGGACAGTTGCTCGATCTCTCTTCTATACTCTGACTCATCCCCATCAGTGATACGTCCCACAACAGTGGTGTCGTCAGCGAACTTGATGATGGAGTTCGCACTGTGACTGGCTACTCAGTCATGAGTATAGAGTGAGTACAGCAGGGGGCCGAGCATGCAGCCTTGAGGTGCTCCCGTGCTGATTGTTATCGAGGTTGACACATTTCCACCTACCTGCGCTTGGCCCATATCCCTCTAAACCTACCCTATCCATGTACCTGTCTAAATGTTTCTTAAATGCTGCCTGATAACCTGCCTCAAATACTTCCTCCAGCAGCTGGTTCCATACACCCACCACCCTTTGTGTAAAAAAGTTATCCCTCAGGGTCCCATTAAATCTTTCCCCCCTCACCTTAAACCGATGTCCTCTGGTTCTCGAGTCCCCTACTCTAGGCGAAAGACCCTGCGTCTACCTGATCTATTCCTCTCATGATTTTGCACACTTCTCTGTTCTACAACAGTGTCTTACAATTTACTGTGCTCTGGTTTGTCTTACCATTTCGCATTTATCCCAATTAAACTCCATCTGCCATTTCTTGGCCTATCAGTCCAATGAATCAAGATCCCATTGTAATCATAGATAAATCTTCTTCACTGTCCACTATACCACTGACTTTAACCATATACTTACCAACTTTGCTATCTACATTCAAATGTCGGGCAGACAGAACCTTTTTCCACCAGAGTGGAAACGTCAAAGGCGAGAGAACATGACTTTAAGGTGAGAGGAGCAAAGTTTAAAGGAGATGTGTAGGACATTTTATTTCTTTACAGAGAGAGGTACATGTGGACAGGGACATAGATGGGGCAGATTTAGAGGGATATGGGCCAAATGCAGGCAGGTGAGACTAGTGTAGGTGGGACTAATGTAGGTGGGACATGTTGGTCGGTGTGAGCAAGTTGGGCTAAAGGGCCTGTTTCCACGCTGTATGTCTCTATGAGAGAGGGTGGTGGGACCCTGGAAAGCACTGTCAGGGGTGGTGATGGAATTAGATATGAGGGTGGCATTTAAGAGGCTTTTATATAGGCATGTGGATATGCAGGAAATGGATGGATATGGACAGAGTGTAGGTAGAGGAGATTAATTTAAATTGACGCAATGTTCAGCACATAGATTGTGGGCCGAATGGCCTATTCCCGTACTGTTCTATGTACATCCAAATTGTTAACTAAACTCCATTTGCATTTCCTCGGCCCATTGACTTAATTGATCACGACTCCAGTGAAGAATATCGAACATGGAATTGGATAGACACAAAACGCTGGAGTAACTCAACGGGATAGGCAGTAACTCTGGAGAGATGGAATGGGTGACATTTCGGGTCGAGACCCTTCCTCAGCCTGTGGAAGGGTCTCGACCCGAAAAGTCACCCAACCCCTCTCTCCAGAGATGCTGCCTGTCCTGCCTCTAGACTAAAAACTTATCTGTACTCCCAAGCCTTTCCTGACGTCCTCTGAGCGAGGGCTATATGTATATAGTTTGTTTGTTTGTTTATACTATTCTTATAACAAATGTGAAGCACTTTGGGCAACGAGAGTTGTTTTTTAAATGTGCTATATAAATAAATGTGACTTGACTGGACTGCCGTTACTCCAGCGTTTTGTGTCTATCTTCGGTGTAAACCAGCACCTGCAGTTCCTTTCCACACATGAAATTGGGCATCTCTTCACATCAATACTCGTAATGCTTGGAATTGCAAATCACTTCTGTTTGGAAGGGCTGCAGAGTAGAACACAGAACAGTACAACCTAGGAGCAGGCCCTTCGGCCCACCATGTCTGTGCCGACCATAACTCCAGCAGGCTGGAGTTGGTGGAAACAGCTGTAAACATTTGGAGCTGTGAGCTGCATTGCCGGTGGGTTTAAAAAAAAAAAAACCCAATTAAGAGACAAACCCTAAGTGGCGTGGCATCTTGAGACATGTGTAACTCATACCCGTGCTAGTCTGACAATGGAAACATTTTTGCAAACACCAGATGGTGAAATGAACCACTTGAGCCGACAGTAAGTCATGCATTTAAGAAGGGACTGCAGATGCTGGAAAATCGAAGGTAGTTTCACGTTGCCTATTTCCTTCGCTCCATAGATGCTGCTGCACCCGCTGAGTTTCTCCAGCATTTTTGTCTACCAGTAAGTAATGCATGATTAGTGTCAGGAGTTCCACAGACGGGAGGTACTACTAATCAGTGTAAAAAGGTCTTGTTGCTGTTTACTCGCTGTGTTGGTCTCGGCTGAGCAGCAGCGCGTTGCCTGGAGAGCTCCCAGTGTGTGTGTGTGAAGCTCTTGTTCCTGCCCCCTTCGCCCTGTTCTTCTCCCCTTGGCTCCGCCCCAGCAGCAGCCAGGTCTGGCTCTCGCCGTCGCTTCTCTCTCCTCCCACATCCACTCCTCCAAGTAGCAGCCGAGGTCAGGATCTTTGGTCGGGAGCACAGGAGCCGGAGCCGAGGTTTGTGGATCTTACTCACCCTTCCTTGTACATCAGTTGGGAGAGAGATTCTCGGTTTAAATCGGTGCTTAAAAAAAACAAAAATAGAAAGCAAATCTCCAAACAGATGAGGCTGCTGAAGTGTTGGATTATCTGTGATGTGTCTTGGTCGTGTGTGGCTTGGTGATCTGGGAGGACGCGCCGGCTGTGCCAACCAGTATTAGGCAGGATACACACAGGGTTTTGTAGCGAGCAGGTGCACACATACTGAGCTGGCCATTCATTCACAGGAGCTGAGACCAGAGTCCTCAGACTGCTCCCACCCTAAACCGTCCAGCGTGTCGGATGTGGAGCTCCCAGTTCCACTCCAGTCTTCAACACAAGATCCGGCTTTAACGCAGTCAGGCACAAAGTGCTGGAGTAACTCAGCGGGTCAGCCAGCGTCTCTGGAGAGAAAAAATAGGTGACGTTTCGGGTTGAAACCCTTCCTCAGACCAGGTATTGAACCGAGTACCGGCTCTGACCTCCGGCGAAGGCGAGTGTAATTATAGTGTAACAGGTTCTTGAGCTCACCGTGTCTGTACTGACGCAGATGCCAATTTAAAATGCACACCTGTCTGTATGTACTATGTCTCTAACCCTGCCTGAACTTGTGCCTGACCCAATGCTTCCTATGTATTGCCACTGTATCTGCTTCCATCGCCTCTGCTGGCAGCCTGTTCTAAGCATCTACTATTCTCTGTGTTTTATAACAAAACAAAAACTCTTCTCTTAAACTTTCTCCCTTATACGTTAAAGCTATGTCCTATCGTATTTGACTTTTCCTCTCTGGAAAATCATACTTCTGCTATCTAAAAAACAAGCACACACAAAGTGCTGGAGTAACTCGGCTGGTCAGACAGCATCTCTGGAGAAAATAGATGTTCTCCAGAGATAGAAACATAGAAAATAGGTGCAGTAGTAGGCCATTCGGCCCTTCAAGCCTGCACCGCCATTCAATATGATCATGGCTGATCATCCAACTCGGTATCCTGTACCTGCCTTCTCACCATACCCCCTGATCCCTTTAGCCACAAGGGCCACATCTAACTCCCTCTTAAATATAGCTTGATGTTGCCTGACCCACCGAGTTACTGCAGCACTTTTGTTTTTGTTTTGTCAACCAGTATCAACCGAAGATAGACACAAAAAGCTGGAGTAACTCAGCGGGACAGGCAGCATCTCCAGAGAGAAGGAATGGGTGACGTTTCGGGTCGAGACCCTTTTTCAGACTGGTTAGGGATAAGGGAAACGAGAGATATAGAGATGTAGAGAGATAAAGAACAATGAATGAAAGATATGCAAAAAATTAACGATGATAAAGGAAACAGGCCGTTATCTGTTCGTTGGGTGAAAATGAGAAGCTGGTGTCAAGTCAAGTTTATTTGTCACATACACATACGAGATGTGCAGTGAAATGAAAGTGGCAATGCTCGCGGACATTGTGCAAAAGACAAACAACCAAACAACCAAACAAACTATAAACACAATCATAACACACATATTCTTTTACATAATAAATAATGGAAGGAAAAACGTTCAGTAGAGTTAGTCCCTGGTGAGATAGGAGTTTACAGTCCTAATGGCCTCTGGGAAGAAACTCCTTCTCAACCTCTCCGTTCTCACCGCATGGCAACGGAGGCGTTTGCCTGACCGTAGCAGCTGGAACAGTCTGTTACAGGGGTGGAAGGGGTCTCTCATGATATTGTTGGCTCTGGAGTTGCACCTCCTGATGTATAGTTCCTGCAGGGGGGCAAATGAAGTTCCCATAGTGCGTTCGGCCGAACGCACTACTCTCTGCAGAGCCTTCTTGTCCTTGGCAGAGCAATTCCCAAACCAGATGGTAATATTTCCGGACAAGATGCTTTCCACCGCCGCTGTGTAGAAGCACTGGAGGATCCTCGGAGACACTCTGAATTTCCTCAATTGCCTGAGGTGGTAAAGGCGCTGCCTTGCCTTACTCACGAGTGTTGAGGCGTGTGATGCCCATGTCATATCCTCGGAGATGTGGACTCCCAGATATTTAAAACAGTTCACCCTATCCACAGGATCCCCATTTATCCTCAATGGAGTGTATGTCCTCGGATGATGTGCCCTCCTAAAGTCCATGATCAGCTCCTTCGTTTTTTTGATGTTCAAGAGGAGGCTGTAATCCTGGCACCAGAGTGCCAGATCAGCCACCTCCTCCCGGTAGGCCTTCTCATCGTTGTCTGAGATCAGGCCCACCACCACAGTGTCATCAGCAAACTTAATTATTGAGTTGGAGCTTGGCTGGGGCAGGGATAGAGAGAGAGGGAATGCCGGGGTTACTTGAAGTTAAAGAAATCAATAATCATACCACTGGGCTGTAAGCTGCCCAAGTGAAATATGAGATGCTGTTCCTCCAATTTGCGTTTAGCCTCACTCTGGCAATGGAGGAGACGGAGGACAGAAAGGCCCGTGTAGGAATGGGAAGGAGAATTAAGGTGTCCAGTAACCGGGAGATCAGGTTGGTTCACGCGGGCTGAGCGAAGGTGTTCTGCGAAACGATCGCCCAGTCTGCGTTTGGTTTCGCCGATGTATAAGAGTCCACATCTTGGGCAACGGATATATAGATGAGGTTGGAGGAGGTGCAAGTGAACCTCTGCCTAACCTGAAAGGACTGTCGGGGTCGTTGGACAGAGTCGAGGGAGAAGGTATAGCGACAGGTGTCGCTTCTTCTGTGGTTGCTGGGGAAGGTACATGGGGAGGGGGTGGTTTGGGTGGGAAGGGATGAGTTAAACAGGGAGTTGTAGAGGGAACGGTCTCTGTGGAATGGGGTGGAGATGGGAAAATGTGGCTCGTGGTGGGATCCCGTTGGAGGTGGCGGAATTTTTGGAGGATTATGTGTTGTATGTGACAGCTGATGGGGTGGAAGGTAAGGACTAGGGCGACTCTGTCTCTACATGGAGCAAGGGCAGAGCAGCGGAGTACCGAGGAACAACGAGTGAGGGCCTCATCGATGATAGGAGAGGGGAACCCCTGTTATTGAGGGTGAGGACCAGTTCCGCTTGGCAGAGTAGAGTGTTAGTGACGGGAAATCGGATGGTTCTGCGGTCGAGGAAGACGCTGACGACTTTAAGGCCTTCCTGGTGGGGGATGGAGGTGTAGAGTGACTGAACGTCCATTGTAAAGATGAGGGAGTGGGGGCTCGGAAAGCGGAAGCCATTAAAGAGACGAAGGGCATGTGAGGTAACTTGGACATAGGTCGGAAGAGATTGGACCAGGGGGGATAGGATGGAGTAAAGGTACGTGGAAATCATTTCCATGGGATAGGACAGGGCTGCCAACTCTCACGCTTTGAGCGTGAGAATCACGCCCTCAAGCAAATTCTCACGCCCTCATGCTGATCAGAAATTTCTCACGCTCAGTGGTGAGAAAGTTTGTGATCAACGAAAATTTCAAAACTCGGATAAACTGCATGGTCCGCGGGTGTTGGAGAGCCGGGGCTGCGGGAGGGATGGGAGCAGAACCAGAACAGATGCGGGGAGCCGGGACGGATGAGTGTTTGCCGGGGCCGGCGTGTCGCTCGCTGCAGCTCTGGCCATGGAGCACTCCGGACAGTGCATGTCCCGGGCGCCGCTGCTGCTGCCGCGAGAGTCTCTGTGCCGAAGGGACAGACTCTCAAAGGGAGGTGGAGAGAGAGAGAGGGGAAGGAGACAGGGAGACAGTGGGGAGAGAGAGAGGGGGGTGAGAGGAGAGAGAGGGGAGAGACAGAGTGAATGGAGAGAGAGAAGAGGGAGAGGGGGGGAGAGAGAGAGGGGTGAGAGGGAAGAAAGAGGGAAGAGAGGGGGTGGAGAGGGAGGAGAGGGTAGGAGAGAATGGGCGAGAAGGGGAAGAGAGAGGGGTGGTAAAAGAGAGAGGGCAAGGGGAAGAGTGAGGTAGGAGGGAGAAATGGGGAAGAGAGGAGGACAGATGGGGGAAGAGAGGTGAGAGGAGAGACAGAGAGAGAGGGAGAGTATGTGGAGAGGGAGAGAGAGGGGGAGTATGTGGAGAGGGAGAGAGAGGGAGAGATAGAGAGGGAGGGAGAAAGAGGTTGGGGGAAGCGAGGGGGAGAGAGAGAAGAAAGAGAGGGGGAGAGAGAGAAGAAAGAGAGGGGGAGAGAGAGAAGAAAGAGAGGGGGAGAGAGAGGGGAGGGAGGAGAGAGGGGACAAGAGAGAGGGGAAGAGTAAGCCGGGAGGGAGAGAGTGAGAGGGGGAGACGGGAGCGAGAGGGGGTGAGAGGAGAGACAGAGAGAGAGGGGGAGGGGAGAGATAGAGGGGGGGAGAGAGAGAGAGAGGGGGGTTGAGAGGAGAGAGAGCAGAAGAAGGGGGGGGGAGAGAGAGAGTCTCTGTGTCGAATTTGCCCAGGTGACCGGCATGGATCAGGCTGCGGCTCGGTGCATTCTGGAGGACAACCAGTGGCTGCTGGAACTAAGTACCAAGCACTGGGTAGAAACGGTGGAAGATAGTGGACTTCAAATGGGGGTGGTTGGAGAAAGCATCCTGCTTGCCTGCTAGATTTTCACTTACTGCAACTGCAGGAAAAATGTTCCCGATGTTGGGGGCGTTCAGAACCATGGGTCACAGTTTAAGAATAAAGGGGGGGGGGGCAGTTAGGACTGAGATGAGGACAAACTTTCTTCACGTAGAGAGTTGTGAATCTGTGGAATTCTCTGCCACAGAAGGCAGTGCAGGCCAATTCACTGGATGTTTTCAAGAGAGAGTTACATTTAGTTCTTGGGGCTAACGACATCAAGGGATATGGGGGAAAAAACAGGAAAGAGGTACTGATTTTAGATGAATAGCCATGATCATATTGAATGGCAGTGCTGGTTCGAAGGGCCGAATGGCCTATTCCTGCACCTATTTTCTATGTTTCTATGCTTGAATATATGGCAATAAAACTCGATCACTTGATTTTGAAGCGTTCATGCATGGTGGTGGTATAATGTAGTCATAGAGTGATACAGTGTGAAAACTGGCCCTTCGGCCAAACTTGCCCACACCCGCCAACATGTCCCAGCTACGCCACCTGCTTTTGGTCCATACCTCCAAACCTGTCCTATCCATGTATCAGTCTAACTTTTTCTTAAATGTTGGGATGGTCCCTGCCTCAACTACCTCCTCTGGCAGCTTGTTCCATACACCCATCACCCTTTGTGTGGATAAAGTTACCCCTTAAAAAGTTACCTCTTAAAAATACTTCATACAAAAAACATTGAAATCATACTTCTACAGTGCACTAAAACATGATTTTAATACATCAAATTTCAAAAAGTTCCTACCTTTCTTCCACACCCTCTCCCCACTCGGTTGCTCCACTCCCTCACCAGGTACCCCCAAGGCCAGTGATCAGTGATCGCACAGCCTCCGCCCTTTCAAAAACGCTCCAATCCAATTTAAAGCATATATATTGCATTCAAGTGTAAGTTATAAGACTCGCTACAGTTTGCACCATATTGCACAATTTCAAGCTGAAAAATGCAAATGTTCCATACCAATGGGAGGGGGCAGGCTGTGCAGGGCTGGGGAACGATAAGGTTGGAGGCTGTGGAAGGCAGACAGTTAGAAGTGATGAGATCAGTAATGGTGTTTGAGATTAAGGCCTGGTGCTCGTCTGTGGGATCATGGAATTCTTTGTTCTTTCACTGTCTTGCCCGTGTCGAAACAAAGAATTACTGATGCTAATTTATATCAAAGAAAGTGAGTAACTTGGCGGGTCTGGAGAAAAATTATGGGTTTTATTTTTTGTTTAATTTCGACATACAGCATGGAAACAGGCTCACGCTGACCAGCAATCGTGTGTATACAATATTATCCTGCACACTAGGAACAATTCAATTAACCTAGAAACCTGCATGTCTTTGATATGTGGGAGGAAGCCAGAGCACATTGGAGAGAACCCAAGCAGTCACAGGCAGAACGTACAAACTCCGTACAGACAGCACCCGTAGTCAGAATTGAACCTGGGTCTCTAGTGCTATAAAGCAGTAGAGACGCTGTGCGGCAGCAACTCCACCACTGCACTACTGTGTCGACCAGGAGATGTTTTGGGTCTGGACCCTTCTTCAGACTAAAAGTAGGAGTCTGAGCGATGGTCGGCGTGGACCCGCTGGGCCGCAGGGCCTGTTTCCATGCTGTATCTCCAAACTAAACTAAACCTCTTCCCAGATAGTGCCACTCGCCTACATACCAGGGTATTAACCTATCCACAGGCACATCTTCAATGGAGAAAACGCACTTGGTCACAGGAGGAAGAAATAGATAGCGCCTGAGATCGAGATTGAACCTGGGTTTCTGGCACACCGTAATGTCATACAAGCTGAATATGTTGTCGGTGATGATATGGAGGGTGTGTGAACTGGTCTTGCATGGATGCCAGCAAGATTACAGGCTATTTTCCTGTCTGCCTTTGAAGCCAGTAATTTGTTGCAGCTCTTCTGAGCACCTTGAAAATGCTGGAGGAACTCAGCAGGTCAGACAGCTTCTGTGGAGGTAATGGGCAGGCGTTGCTTCAGGTCGAGACCCTTCTTCAGGCTTCCATCGCCTGTTTATACTCTCCACAGATGCTGCCGTACCTTGTGTCTCTCTTGAAGATGTACACTGTGAGGTTGTAGCCATCATCCTTTAGACTAGATACAGTACCGAAACACACTCGGGACAATATACAAATTTACCATAGCCAATTAACCTACAAATTATGTCTTTGGAGTTTGGGAGGAAACTGGAGAAAACCCACGCTGGTCACGGGGAGAAGGTACAAACTCTGTACAGACAGCACCCGTGGCCAAGATCGAACCTGGGTCTCTGGTGCTATAAAGCAGCAACTCTACCGCTGTGCCACCGTGCCATTCGTCACTCGGTTTTCCTGTACTCTCTTGAAAACAAAGATTAACTTTGACAGTCTGACCCAGGAAACAAATATCAGCGATAGGGGGAAAAAAACCCTTTGACCAAGGATAGACCATTTGGCTTTATATTGGTTGAGGAGGTGAAGAGCTGTTAATTATTGGCAGGAGAAATTTATGAGCACATTTTTAAAGTATTCTTGTGAAAAAAAATTTTTTTTTTCTTATCCCAGATTGATAATTGGCCTGTTGTTTTAATATAAATATTTGATTGACCTCTATGACATTTGGATTCTTTATTGTTAAAAACATCAATCATATGAAAGATTAACAAGCCAGGGTTACACCATGTTGCCAGCAGGCAATTAAGTTATTTTCTGAGAAAATGGAAAATATTTATTTCAAATGGAACCTGGACCATATCGTAAAACTGCAATGCATTGGGTGATGTTTTGGAGTTTTTCTTCATATGGTGAAGTGAAGCAGGTAATATTCAGTCGGCTGAACAGTGAATTCTCTGATTTTAAGTGACATCTCTCCCTACCCACTCCCTCTTTCATTTGTCTCCTACCCTTCCCACCCAATTGTGACCCATTTAAACATAGAAAATAGCTGCAGGAGGAGGCCATTCGGCCCTTCGAGCCAGCACCGCCATTCATTGTGATCATGGCTGATCGTCCCCAATCAATAACCCGTGCCTGCCTTTTCCCCATATCCCTTGATTCCACCAGCCCCAAGAGCTCTATCTAATGCCCCTGTCCCACTTAGGAAACCTGAACGGAAACCTCTGGAGACTTTGCGCCCCACCCAAGGTTTCCGTGCGGTTCCCGGAGGTTTTTGTCAGTCTCCCTACCTGCTTCCACTACCTGCAACCTCCGGGAACCGCACGGAAACCTTGGGTGGGGCGCAAAGTCTCCAGATGTTTCCGTTCAGGTTTCCTAAGTGGGGCAGGGGCATCACTCTCTCTTAAATCCATCCAGTGATTTGGCCTCCACTGCCCTATGAGGCAGAGAATTCCACAAATTCCCTGCCACAGAGGGAAGGAACTCTGTACAGACAGCACCCGTGGTCAGGATCGAATCTGGGTCCTGAACCTGGAAATTCCCTGCCACAAAGGAAGTGACTCTTTAACCAAAATCCCTGCTTCTGGATTCACATATCACCCCTCTTCTCCCTTTTGTCCCCTTTTTATGTCTAGCCATTGTCACTCATCCCCCCCCCCCCCTCCCAGTTGCAAATCAAACCCCCCTCGCCCGTCTCCACCTGTGCAGGAAGGAACACCGGATGCTGGTTTACATCGAAGATAGACACAAAATGCTGGAGTAACTCGGCGGGACAGGCAGTATCTCTGGCGAGAAGGAATTGGTGATGTTTCGGGCCGAGATTCCTCTTCAGTCAGGATAGAGGGAAACAAGTTTATTGAACTGAGACATCACCCACTCCTTCTCTCCAGAGATGCTGCCGGTCCTGCTGAGTTACTCCAGCATTTTGTCTCCATCTTCCACCTTTCCCTTGCCAGGCTCTGTCCTGTCCCCACCTCTCTTTTCCCGCTTTCTCCTCCCTACTACAATCAACCTGAAGAAGGGCGTGAAGAATTGAGGGTGGTATGGTGGTGCAGCGGTAGAGTTGTTGCCATACAGCGCCATTGACCTGGGTTCAATCCTGACTACGGGTATTATCTGTACGGAGTTTGCATGTTCTCCCTGTGACCTGCGTGGGCTTTCCCCGGGATCTCTGGTTTCCTCCCATGCTCCAAAGACGCACAGGCGTGTAGGTTGATTGGCCTTATAAAGATTGTAAATTATCCCCGGTGAGTAGGTTAGTGTGCGGGGTGATCGCTGGTCTGTGCGGACTCGAAGGGCCTGTTTCGACGCTGTATCTCTAATCTAAAGTAAAATAAAGGGTCCCAACATAAAATGCCGGTGGTTGATGCAGCTCAGCTCCATGAGAGAGACATAGAAGTGACACTCAATGATGTACAAGTATCACAGATCATTCCAAAGCCAGAATTGTCTTCCTTTCGCCACCTAGATTGAAAAGACTAGGCTTGTATTCACTGGAGTTTAGAAGGATGAGGGGGGGGTCTTATAGAAACATATAAAATTATAAAAGGACTGGACAAGCTAGATGCAGGAAAATGTTCCCAATGTTGGGCGAGTCCAGAACCAGGGGCCACAGTCTTAGAATAAAGGGGAGGCCATTTAAGACTGAGGTGAGAAAAAACTTTTTCACCCAGAGAGTTGTGAATTTGTGGAATTCCCTGCCACAGAGGGCAGTGGAGGCCAAATAACTGGATGGATTTAAGAGAGAGAGTTAGATAGAGCTCTAGGGGATAGTGGAGTCAAGGTGTATGGGGAGAAGGCAGGCACGGGTTATTGATTGGGGACGATCAGCCATGATCATTATGAATGGCGGTGCTGGCTCGAATGGCCTCCTCCTGCACCTATTTTCTATGTTTCTGTACCCCCTTGTTTCAGCTCTGTTGTACTTGATTGGCACAGTGTGCGAGACGTCTCTTTAGATATTTTGAACTGGAAGTTGTATTTGGGTGAACAAACATCCCAAGCAATTGTTCATCTGGGCGTGGGTCTTAATCTAAAGTAATTACAAGTGATAGACTTACCTTAACATTGGCGTCAGTGTGTAATCACAGGTTTGTATTAATGCCTGCCGATTGCAAAGTTGTGTGTTTAGTATTGCACATAGACTGAAGGAACTGCAGATGCTGGTTTACCCAAAGCAAAAGATACAAAGTGCTGGAGTAACTCAGCAGGTCCGGCATAATCTCTGGAGAACATGGATAGGCAACGTTTCGAGTCGGGGTGAGACTCGTCCTTGATTATGCTGCTGGCCTCTCCGAGGCAGCGTGGAGTGTAGATGGAGTCAATGGATGGGAGGTTGGTTTGTGTGATGGTCTGGGCTGCGTCCACAATTCGCTGCAATTTCTTGCGGTCTTGGGTGGAGCTGTTCCCAAACCATGCTGCGATGCATCCCGATAAAATGCTTTCTACGGCGCACCTGCAGAAACACATCTGTGGAATGTGTATAATAAAAGGTAGACAAAAATGCTGGAGAAACTCAGCGGGTGCGGCAGCATCTATGGAGCGTTTTGTCCCGAAACGTTGCCTATTTCCTTCGCTCCATAGATGCTGCCTCACCTGCTGAGTTTCTCCAGCATTTTTGTCTACCTTTGATTTTCCAGCATCTGCAGTTCCTTCTTGAACATGTGTATAATAAAACCCTGTCCATAGAACATCCACTACCCTGTACATCCACTGTGTCTACTGCTAGTGCACCTGTTGCAAAGTGTCACAATCCCTTAAGATCCCTCTGACAGCATCCCATAAACCAGCAAACTCTGGAGGTGAAAGATGTATAGCGTATGGGAACATCATCAGGCTTTAGTCCTTCTTCAAGTAAGTCACTGCCCCGAATTTAATAATTATCTCTCATTTCAGTTTAGTTCATCGTCACGTGTACCGAGGTACAGTGAAAAGCTTTTGTTGCGTGCTAACCAGTCAGCGGAAAGACTATACATGATTACAATCGAGCCGTCCAGAGTCTACAGATACATGATAAGGGAATAAAGTTTAGTGCAAGGTAAAGACTGATCAAAGATAGTCCAAGGGTCTCCAATGAGGTAGATAGTTGTTCAGGAGCACTCTCTGGTTGTGGAAGGATGATTCAGTTGCCTGATAACAGCTGGGAAGAAACTGTCTCTAAATCTGCAGGTGTGCGTTTTCACACTCCTCTACCTTTTGCCCGATGGGAGAGGGGAGAAGAGAGTGGCCAGGGTGCGACTCGTCCTTGATTATGCTGCTGGCCTTGCCGAGGCAGCGTGATGTGTAAGTGGAGTCAATGGTAGGGAGATTGGTTTGTGTGATGGTCTGGGCTGCTTTATTCATTGACTGTTGGATCGAAAGCCACATGAGATGGTGAGAAGGGCCAAAGCGACTAAATAAGGTGGTGTTACTGAGGTAAGATCGTAAGGAGCTTGATAGGATAGATGTTGAAGGTGTAAGAAAGAACTGCAGGTGGAGATTTAAATCAAAGGTAGACACAAAATGCTGGAGTAACTCAGCGGGTGAGGCAGCATCTCTGGAGAGAAGGAATGGGTGACGTTTCGGGTCGACACCCATCTTCAGTCTTGACCCGAAACGTCGCCTATTCCTTCTCTCCAGAGATGCTGCCTCACCCGCTAAGTTACTCCAGGATAGATGTTGAGATGTTTTCAATTGAGGGAGAGCCATAAACAAGGGCACATAGTGGCTGAATTGGTATTGGTTTATTACCTGCTATCCAGGCAAATCATACTATACCTCTGTGGGGCAGAAGCAGGCGGAAACAATGGGTCTTCCAGGGCAGTCCTGCTTGTAGATTTGGGGAAGGAGATGGAAGTGGACAGCACAGGGTTTGTGGAGAGAGATCACCAGAGGTGCGGAGATCAGTAATGGTGTGGGAGACGATGGCCTGGTGTTCATCTGTGAGGGTCATGGACAAGGGGTTGGTATGAGATGGTGTCTGCGAGCTGGCGCCTGGCCTCGACACGGAAGAGGCCAGCCCGCTAGACTACATCAGCATCTCCCTTGTTGATAGTTTTGTTTAGCGATACAGCGTGGAATTGCTGTCAAGAATTTTTATCATTCTTGTCAAGAATTCCAGCAACATGGATCAAGTCACCTTTTCATTTCAAATCCTGATGTCCACACAACTTCCACAGTCAAGCATTTGCAAGTATCCTAACATTTATCCATGACACCACTCTACCATGCAATGTGTCAATATCCTCCCTGAGCTGGTGTATCGAAATATAATCTGATTGCACTTAAAGGGGCTGTTCCACTTGGGCGACCTAATCCGCGAGTTCTGGCGAGTTTGCCCTTGACTCGTACTCACAGCATGGTCGACACAAGGTCGTAGGAGGTCTTTGTAACTCTCCTTCATGCTCAAGAGTAGTCCCCGTGTACTCGAGGCCTCAGCTAGGTCGCGGCGTATTTTTCAACATGTTTACTGAAAAATCCCCGCAAGTTAAAAAAAAGGTCGCCATGGAAAAAATCGATACATTTTTACTCGCAGGTTTAGTCGTAGGAGGTCGGCATGTCAGTCGTAGGTAATCGAGGGTAGCTGAAGGTAGTCGTAGATAGTCTTCATCATATTCGAAGGGAGGTCGAAGGAGGTTGTCTTCACTCTCCACTATTCGGTGTCCAATTTTCCCGAAGTTAGTCGTAGCTAGTCGTAGCTGGTCTTCAACATCGTCGAAGGAGGTCTTCAACATGTCATATTTTCAAACTCTCCTAAACTGTTATAAACTTGCCAATTAGGTCACCCAAGTGGAACAGCCCCTTAAGGCTTTTAAACTTTGAATAGCTGCTGTTCCCCTCATCGTTGAATTGCCTGATATTGAGGGTGTTTAGTTTAGAGATACAGCGCGGAAGCAGGCCCGACTGGCGATCCCCTCAAATCACACTAATGTACACAATTTACTATTATACCACACCAATTAACCTACAAACCTGTGCATCTTGAGTGTGGGAGGAAAGCGGAGAAATCCCACTCGGGTCACGGGGAGAACGTACAGGATCGAACCCGGGTCTCTGGCGTTGTAAGGCAGCAACTCTACCGCCGTTCCACCGTGTTGGAATTGTTACTGAGCGAGCGGGGGGCTGTGTGTTCAGAGGAGGTGAGATTGGAGCGGGCAAGGGGAGTGGAGAAGTCAAGGCAGTTTACTTTGTTCCGACAGTTGGAAATAAAAGGGTCTGGAGAGGATAGTGGGCCAGCAGGGGGAGTCCATCAGGAGGGGGAGGAGGAGGAATGTTGGAGATGGGGGGGAAGGGGGAGTCACTGGGAGGTGAGGTCTCCTTGCCAGAGAAATAGGCCCGGAGTCGGAGAAGATGGATATCAAACTCAACACCACGATGGCCATGGAACTTGTTGAGGTGCGGGTATAGGGGTACGAAGGTGAGGCCTCTACTGAGGACGGGCTGCTCTGCGTTGGGCAGTGGGAGGTTGGGGCTGGATGGTGGGAACTTGACGGGGGGTTTAGGGCTGGGGTCAGACCCAGTTCTGAGGTGAGGAGGGGGAGTTATGATGGGCAGGATGGGGGCTCAGAAGGGAGGGGGTGTGCGGGTGTGTTCGGGGATGGGGAGGGGGGGGGGGAAGGGGAGGAGATATGATACGTGGCATGGTTGGCAGAGGAGGAAGGGCAGCAGGACACGATAGTGTCAGTATTGGGGACCCCCAAACTCATTGGGAACTCCGTGCCCATGAAAGTCAATGCAGTCACAGGGCAAATGGGTGGAGGGGGAAGGGCAGTGGTGGACACTCGGAATGATGAAGAATGGTCCACGCATTTCACTGAACTCGGTGGAAAACCGGACTTGCCTGTAAACTGGTGGACATCCAGACATAATGCATAATGCATAATTCAATACTTGGTGCAGCAGAAGTGCAGAACGGTGGAGCAGTGGTGGAGTCGCTGCCTCACAGCGCCAGGGACCCGCACTCGATCCTGACTACATCTGTACGCAGTCTGTACATTCTCCCTGTGACCACGTGGGTTTTCTCCGGGTGCTCTGGTTTCCTCCCACACTCCAAAGACGTACAGGTTTGTTGGTTAATTGGCTTCTGTAAAATTGTAAATTGTCCCTAGTGTGTGTAGGTTAGTGTTAGTGTGCGGGGATCGCTGGTCGGTACGAGCTCAATGGGCCGAAGGGTCTGTTCCACACTGTATCTCTAAAAACTTAAACTACACATAAAACCAGTGCACTGTGCATCCGTAAAAGACCAAAACTTAATTAAATATTGATCTACAAATAAGCTTTCAATTATCTCACTGGGAGATCTCAAAACACTTCACAGTCATTGAATTTAGTTTTAGTTTAGTTTGGAGATACATTGCTGAAACAGGCCCTTCAGCCCACCAAGTCCGTGCCATCCCGCAATCCCCGTACACTAACACAGTCCTACACACCAGGGACAATTGACAATCTTTACCGAAGCCAATTAACATACAAACCTGTACGTCTTTGGAGCGTGGGAAGAAACCAGAGCACCTGAGGAAATCCCACCCAGTCACAGGGAGAACGCACAAACTCTTTTCATTCAGCACCCAAAGCCAGGAGCAAACCTGGGTTTCTGGCGCTGTGAGGCAGCAACTCTACCGCTGTGCCACCGTGCTGAAGTGTATTCACTGCGGGAATCATGGTAGTCACGTTACAGCCAGCAAGTTTAGACAGTCTAATGAAGACATTAGATTGGTTTGGGGCTACCATTGAGCAATCCCCTGCTATTTTTCAAATAGTACCATGGGTTCCTTTACTTTGCCGTAGATACACACGCAAACGCTCAGTTCCAATTTATCTGACTGCAGTTCTCCACAGACATGTTGCCTAGGTTGCAACTCTTGAGTTTTATGGAAGGACTTTAACCTTCCAACTCGGGTATGAGTCAGCAAGTGATAATAAGTTATAACACACCACACACATCTACCTCGCACCTCGCAACTTGTCAACAAAGATTAAAGATAGGACTTGAGTACAGAGTGGTGAGATAAAGGCAACACAGTGGCGCAGCGGTAGAATTGCTGCCACACAGCGTCCGTGACCCGGATTCAATCCTGACTACGGGTGCTGTCTGTAAGGAATTTGCACGTTCTCTCTGTGACTGCGTGGGTTTCCTCCGGGTGCTCCGGTTTCCTCCCACTCTGTAAAGGCGTATAGGTTTGTAGGCTAATTGGTTTCAGTAAAATTGTAAAATGTCCCTAGTGTGTAGGATAGTGCGAGTGTACGGGTGATCGCTGGTCAGCACGGACTCGGTGGGCAGAAGGGCCTGTTGACACACTGTATCCCTGAAGTCTAAATCTTCCATTGCATGTGCACAGAAACATAATTAAATTTACAAATGTCAGTTTTGGATTAATTCTTTGCACAGCTCCATACAAAAATGGCAAATTTTGTCCTCCTTGTCGAGTCCACAAACAAGATTAGAAGTTGTTCAACCAGAGCTGAACACATTTCTTGGCATCAGCATACAATGGTGTCTAACTTGTGCTTCTTATGGGTGGTGGTGGAAAGATTGGTGGAAACAGGGCCGCGACATGAACACTCTTTCCTTGACCCCAATTTTAGTCATAGAAACATAGAAAATAGGTGCAGGAGGAGGCCATTCGGCCCTTCGAGCCAGCACCGCCATTCATTGTGATCATGGCTGATCGTCCCCAATCAATAACCTGAGCCTGCCTTCTCCCCATACCCCATGACTCCACTAGCCCCTAGAGCTCTCTCTAACTCCCTCTTAAATCCATCCTGTGATTTGGCCTCCACTGCCCTCTGTGGCAGGGAATTCCACAAATTCACAACTCTGGGTGAAAAAGTTTTTTTCTCACCTCAGTCTTAAATGGCCTCCCCTTTATTCTAAGACTGTGGCCCCTGGTTCTGGACTCGCCCAACATTGGGAACATTTTTCCTGCATCTAGCTTGACCAGTCCTTTTATAATTGTATATGTTTCTATAAGACCCCCCACCCCCTCATCCTTCTAAATTCCAGTGAATACAAGCCTAGTCTTTTCAATCTTTCCTCATATGACAGTCCTGCCATCCTAGGGTGGGACTGTCCTGGGTGTTTGGGACTATAGAAGCAATCCGAGTATTTGGTTTAGATGTGTGCCAGCCTAATCTGACCATTGTACCTATTTTAAGATTAACTTTGGAATTCTAATTTAACATATGTACTCAGGACTGTGAACAGCAACTGTTTCTATTTGAATTTAAGTCTATTTCAACAACAGGCTTTCTAAGAGACACAAAGCACTGCACAACTCGGGCAGCATCTCTGAAGAAAATGGAATAGGTGACGTTTCGGGTCGGGACTCTTCGTCGGGACTCTTCCACCCCCCCCCCCCCCCCAACCCTTTTCTCTGGAGATGCTGCCTGACCCGTTGCATTACTCCAGCACTTTGTGTCTATCTTTGGTATAAACCAGCATCTGCAGTTCATTTTTTTTCTAGGTCTTATAAGAGTTCAGTTCTTTTCTTGGTTGGCCAGGTACTCAGTAAAACTGGAGAGGTGCGATTTTGGAGGGAAATAACATTGTATTCTGTGCTTTTGGGTAGTTTACAACTCAGCGGAAGGAATATTGAATTCTCCTATTTCCAGTAATTCCCCCATCACCTTGCTGTGCACCCATTCCCCCAACTATCTCCCACCAATCCCCCCACAGTTACCCTACTTCTTTCCCATCCTTCGTAAACATCTCCCATCTCGGAATTCATCTCCATTTTATCCTCTCCTTTCCTGTCCTCACTGCTCTTCCATTCATATCCCCCTTCCAGCTTTACAGTCTGCTCCTCTTACAGAGATACAAAGTGGAAACGGGCCTTTTGACCCAACTTTCCCACACCAACCAACATGTCCCATCTACACTAGTCCCACCTGCCTGTGTTTGGCCCATATCCCTCCAAACCTGTCCTATCCATGTACCTGTCTGAATGTTTCTTAAACGTTGTGATAGTCCCAGCCTCTGGCAGCTTGTTCCATACACCCACCACCCTTTGTGTAAAAAGGTTACCCCTCAGATTCCTATTCAATCTTTCCCCCCTCACCTTAAACCTATGTCCTCTGGTTCTCGATTTCCCCTATTCCTCTCATGATTTTGTGCGCTAAATTTTCTTCTCTTCTTTCCAACTTTTATACCTCCTTCTCACCTCCAGCCATTATCACTCACTCCACCTAGCTGGCAATTAAGCCCTTCCTCACCTGCATCCACCTATCACTCGCTAGGCTTTGTCCCATCCCCCCCACCTCGCATTGGTCAAGAAGGAACTGCAGATGCTGGAAAATGGAAGGTAGACAAAAATGCTGGAGAAACTCAGCGGGTGCGGCAGCAATCTATGGAGCCAAGGAAATAGGCAACGTTTTGGGCCGAAACCCTTCTTCAGTCTGATTTCCAGCTTTCTGTTCTTACTCCAATCAGTCTGAAGAAGGGTTTCAACCCAAAATGTTGCCAGTCCATCCCCCATCTCTCCCCCCCCCCCCCCCCCCCCCCCCACAGATGCTGCCTGACTTGCTGAGTTCCCCCCGCATGCCGTGCTGGGCTGAAGAGGAATTCTCATTGTTCTCCCATGATGCACACTTGCAGAGATGAAAATTGTTTAAAAACTGCCCGGTATTTTCAGCAACTTTATGGGTTTGTAACATTATGAATAGTTATCTCTGTGTTCTATCAGTGGACAACAATGGTTCAAACTTTGCAGTCAGAAGCAGACTTCAGTTGCGTAGGAAGGAGCTGCAGATGCTGGTTTACACCGAAGATAGACACAAAATCCTTATTCTCCCACACCCCTCTGACTCATTCTCCCTCATCTGGCCGTCAAGGTGGGAATGACATGGTCAACAATGCATTTAGCTCAGGGTGGCACAGTCGCGCAGAGATAGAGTTGGTGCCTTACAGCGCCAGAGACCCGGGTTCCATCCTGACTATGGGCGCTATCAGAATGGATTTTGCCGGGGCTGTGTGGATTTTCACTGAGTGCTCAGGTTTCATCCCACACTCCAAAGACATGCAGGTTTGTGGGTTAATTGGCTTAGTAAAATTGTAAATTGTCCCCTGTGTTTAGGGTAGCGCTAGTGTACGGGGTGATTTCCGGTCAACGTGGACCAAAGGGCCTGTTTCCACGCTGTATCACGTCTAAAGTCTAACTCGGCAGGTCTGGCAGTATCTCTGGTGAAAAGGAATAGGTCAGGACATCGTGTCTCTCTAGCAGACGGCTATTAATCGGTATTATCTTGGACAAGAGCAATAACCACTGTCAAAAATAATATTAGTCAATAAAGTTAAACTTAGTTCCTTTATGAGAAAAATATGGACTGATGAATGATATAATTTTGTTAACCCCTTATCAAACTGCAGTTTCTGTAGTCTGTGTTATTCCATTTCAAGATTTTGGTTCCACATTTATTATGGAAACAGGAACAAGGATTTACATCTCGTTTCCCAATAATGTTGGTGGTGTATCTCAGGTTTGGTTCTTCTGGCCTTCAGCCCAGTTTCCTTTCCTCCAAACAACCTGTGCTTGCTTAAAGGCACAAAAGTGCCTTTGCAAACAACAGCTAATCAAAAACCTGACACAAAGCAATGCAAACAATATCTGACATGACTTGAAGGAAGCCACATCGCACCTGTATGAAGTCATAGTCATATAGCATGGAAACTGACCCTTCGGCCCAACTTGCTCTATATCTGGTCTTACTGAAGCCTAATTAATTGCAATACAATACGTATTGTCATTGTATAGTCCATCGATGAACTGTACACTGCAAGGGCCAGGAAGCGAGCGGGCAAGATCACCTCTGACCCCTCTCACCCTGGCCACAAACTCTTTGAATCACTTCCCTCTGGAAGGCGACTCCGGACTGTCAAAGTTGCCACAGCCAGACATAAAAACAGTTTTTATCCACGAGTAGTTGCTCTACTCAACAGACAAAAATCTGTAGCCTCCCTTTGATCTGGTATTTTGTTGGTTCACATGCTTGATCAATGGCGTTTTATCATTAATGTCTTATTATTATTAATGTTTAGTGTTTTCTGAGTTCTTCGTAACTGTCACTGTATGTCATGTTGTTACTTGTGGGTGGAGCACCAAGGCAAATTCCTTGTATGTGAATACTTGGCCAATTTACTTACTTTAAAATACAAAGCCTCTTTCAATAAAAATTGCATACCATTTGCTGTCCCAGTTGTTTGCTGTATCTACATGTTCTTAGAGTCGTTCAGCATGAAAACAGGCCCTTCGGCCCAACTTGCTCACACCGACCAACACTAGTCCAACCTGCTCGTGTTTGGCACCTATCCCTCTAAACCTGTCCAAAACATGTTCCTTAGTTGATTTAGTTACTATGCAACAAATAGCTGGAATAAACTTCCTGAAGATTTAAGACTTGCCTCAACTTTGACCACTTTTAAAACAAGACTGAAAACTTTAATGTTTACTTTAGCTTTCAGCTAAATCTTAACTACATTGCACTTTTAACTTTTGCACTTTTTATAATGCATTTTTAATTTTGCTTTTCTTTTCTTTTAGTTCTTCTATTTTATTTCATTTTATTATTTCATTTATTGTATGACATGTCTTTATGTGAAGCACTTTGAGTCTGCCTCGTGTATGAAATGTGCTATATAAATAAATTTGCCTTGCCTTGCCTTGCCTTAAACACTGCAAAAGTACCTGCTATCCTACTATGTACTTGACCAGCAAACCTGTTTGGGCTGAAAGCTATTCTTGGTCTTATCTTCTTGACTAATGCAAAGCATGATCTGATTTAAAGTGTACATTGTTGTTTCATAGGTAAGGCTTCGCAAGTAATTCATCATGGAAGTCAGCGTGTCAAATCTGCCTTGTGGGACCTATCTGGAAACGTGGGAGCAAGAACGTGAAGCAATGAATTCAGTTGGCGATGAAAATCCTTTTGAAGGAAAGAATGGTTTGAAGGGGAGTCAAGATACCTGGAAGCAGAATGCTGAGGTGGCAACGAGTCCAATCCAAGCAGACAGCCAAGAATGCCAGCATAATGGGAAATTAGTAAATGCACAATCCTTGCCCACGTTTAAGATTTCTTTCAGCCCAGAGCTGGAGGTTTCCCGAAGTCCTTGCTTCGAGTTTGACAGATTGGCTCCTGCCAGGGTCTCTTTGTCTCCATCCCTTCGGAGAATGAGGAGAAAGATGGTGATGCCGCAACCACTGCAGGGGTTCTGCGAGTTGGGGAGGCCGCTCGAGGACAATGAAGACCCTGCGCTCTCCGGCAACCCACCGAGTTCGAGTCCGGCGAGTCCATATTGGAGCGGCCAAGGACCGCCGTGCAAAGAGACTGTCCGACAGCCGCAACAAGACGGTGCACAGTGTGTCAAAGGCCTTTTAGCTACAAGCCAGATAAACAGTGACTGTACACAGAGCACCCCTCAGACTGATACAGGCAACCCTCTGTGGGCTCGGCGAAGAGGGGACTGTCCCTTCCCTCCACTGGATAATCTTCAGCAGGTAAAATGCACTGTTACCTTATACAGGTATTGTCAAACTTTATTCCTCTATAACTCCTTTAGTTTAGAGTTGCCGTATGGAAACGGTCCCATCAGCACACCGAGTCCACGTTGACCATCGAGCACCTGTTCACACTAGTTCTATGTAAATAAGCAAAGCAAAGCAAGAATTTCATTGTCCTATCAGGAACACATGACAATACACTCACTTGAACTTGAATATTGCCCCCTAATGTGTAGGGAATGGATGTAAAAGTGGGATAACAGAGGTCAAGTAACCTACAAACCTGCATGTCTGTGGAGTGTGGGAGGAAACTCGAGCACCCGGAGAAAACCCACACAGTCACAGAGAGAACGTACAAACTCCACACAGACAGCACCCGAGGTTAGGATCGATCATGGGTGTCTGATGCAGTGAGGCAGTGGGTCTAGCAACTGTGCCACCTTCGTACAGTAAATACAGTTTTGGGGGGATTTTTCACTTCTCTACACATGCAACAGGGTTCTGGTTTCGGTACCTTACTGCTTCTTGTCTTTTATGGTTACGTTTAGGCTTTCCACATAATTTTCATGATTGGAGACAAAGTGACATCACCTGCGTGGAAGATTTTAAATGTAAACCCTGATGTTTTCTCTAGATGTTTTTCTCTACAGTGCGGAAACAGGCCCTTCGGCCCAATTTGCCCATGCCGACCAAAATGTCCCAGCTATACTAGTCCCACCTGCCTGTGTTTGGTCCATATCCCTCCAAACCTGTCCTATCCATGTACCTGTAAAACTGTTACTTAAACGTTGGGATAGTCCCAGCCTCAACTACCTCCTCTGGCAGCTTGTTCCATACACCCACCACCCTTTGTGTTCCTATTCTTGGATTCCTATTAAATCTTTTCCCCTTCACCTTGAACCCATGTCCTCTGGTCCTCGATTCCCCTTCTCTGGGCATAGAGTCATAGAGTGAATTTTTTGGCATTTTTGAGAATTTTTTTGGATTACATAGTTTTGATGTCTAACACTGCTCTCGTTCCATGGGGCTTGTTGGAGAATGTTTAGGGCTATATGCCAGACTGACTAAAGTCTTACTAAACAAAATGCTTAAATCACTTGCAACAAAGCTGAGATTTATTAATGCTGCGCAGAGCAGAGCCGTGATAGGACCTTGCTAATGATGTTGGTGGTACAGAAAAGTCGCCATTTTGTCTTTCATCTCCATACTGGTCTAAAAAAGGAATTTGCTTTGGCCAAACCCATTTTCCAGATCTTCAGGGGTTTGAGTGGATATCTTTGGGTGGCACGGTGCAGCAGCGGCAGAGTTGTTGCCCTGAAGCACCAGGGACACGGGTTTGATCCTAACTATGGGTGCTGTCTGTATGGAGTTTGTGCGTTCTCCCTGTGACCACGTGGGTTTTCTCCGGGTGCTCCGGTTTCCTCCTACACTCCAGAGATGTAAAGATTTGGAGGCTAATTGGCTTCGGTAAAATTGTAAATTGCCCCTAGTGTGTGTAGGATAGAAACATAGAAAAATAGGGGCAGGAGTAGGCCATTCGGCCCTTCGAGCCATCATTCAATATGATCATGGCTGGTCATCTAAAATCAGTACCCCGTTCCTGCTTTCTCCCCATATCCCTTGATTCCGTTAGCCCGAAGAGCTAAATCTAACTCTCTTGAATTAGCCTCCACTGCCTTCTGTGGCAGAGAATTCCACAGATTCACAACTCTTTGGGTGAAGAAGTTTTTCCTCATCTCAGTCCTAAATGGCCTATTCTTAAACTGACCCCTCTTTCTCGACTCCCCCAACATTGGGAATATTTTTCCTGCATCTAGCCTATCCAATCCTTTAAGAATGTTATGTTTCTGTAAGATCCCTTCTCATCCTTCTAAATTTCAGTGAATACAAGCCCAGTCGACCCATTCTTTCATTATATGTCAGCCCTCAAATTAGGAGACCCAAATTGCACACAATACTCCAGGTGCGGTCTCACCAGGGCCCTGTACAACTGCAGTAGGGCCTCCTTGCTCCTATACTCAACTCCTCTCGCAATGAAGGCCAACATGTCATTAGCTTTCTTCACTGCCTGCTGTACCTGCATGCTTACTTTCAGTGACTGATGTACAAGCACACCCACGTCTTGTTGCACCTCCCCTTTTCCTAATCCGACACCATTTAGGATAGTGTTAGTGTGCGGAGATCACTGGTCGGCGTGGACTCGGTGGGCCGAAGGGCCTGTTTCTGTGTTGCATCTCTAAAATAAGCTGAACTTTTAGGTTTATTATTATCACACGCACAGACTGTGAAAAGCTTAGATCAGTTAATACTACACATAAATACAACCAAGCTAAACTCAAGTACAATAGATAGAGCTAAGGAAAAGATACAAAGTACAGAAATATTTCTCGGCATTAAAGCACACCAGTACCATAGACTAAGTCCAATGTCCGCATTGGGGTAGAGGTGAATCGTACAATACCCTAGCTAATGGAAGGACCGTTCAGAAGCCTGATCCAGAGGGGAAGAAGCTGCTCGTGAATCTGGTGGTGCGCGCTTTCCAGTTTCTGTATCTTCTGCCTGGCAGGAGTGGGGAGAAGTAGGAATGACTACGGTTGTTGGACAATTCCTGGATGATGTTGGCTGCTTTTCCAGGGCAGCGTGAAGTGTTGATGGTGATGAGTCTGGTCTGTACGATGAACTGGGTGAGATCCACAACTCTCTGCCATTTCTTGCGGTCTCGGTGCAGAGCCGTTCCTAAACTAGGCTGTGATGCCACCTGACCGTCTGCTTTCTATGATGCATCTGCAGAGGTTTGTGAGAGTCGCCGGAGACTTGCTGAATTTCCTCCGTCTCCCGAGGAAGTCGAGGTGTTGGTGAGCCTTCCTGGCTGGTGCTACAATGCGACTGGTCCACAACAGTGTTAAATGCAGCAAGGATTACTGTCTTCACCACCTGTTCAGGCACCGATGGAAACGGTTCTTCCAGAGTAATGTGTTCCTGGTACATATCATTCAGCAGTGAGAGATTGTAACCCTTTATACAAGAGGATTTGTGTACGACAGTATGGAGGTCATGCAGCAATTACATTTGAATGCCGGTGAGACCCCATGTGGAAAATTGCGTTCCAATCTGGCCTCCCATCCAAAGGATGGGTGTAGCATTTACCGTGGGGAATGCAGTGCAAGGTCCCTCGATTGATTCCTGAGATGCAGGGATTGTCATCTGAGGATCGATGAGACGAGTAGAGTTGCTGCCTTCCAGCGCCAGAGACCCGGTTCAATTCTGACTATGGGTGGCGTCTGTACAGAGTTTGTACGTTCTCCCTGTGACTGCGTGGGTTGTCTCCGGGTGCTCTGGTTTTCTTCCACATTCCAAAGACATGCTGGTTTGTAGGTTAATTGGCTTTGGTAAAAATGGCAAATTGTCCCCAGTATGTAATATTTAGTGTGTTAGTTTAGAGATACAACGCGGGAACAGGCCCTTCGGCTCACCGGGTCCTCGCTGGCCAGCGATCCCTGCACACTAACACTATCCTACACCCACTAGGGACAATTTTTATATTTACTAAGCCAATTAACCTACAAACCTGTACGTCTTTGGAGTGTGGGAGGAAACCGAAGAACACGGAGAAAAACCACGCAGGTCACGGGGAGAACGTACAAACTCCGTACAGACAGCACTCGTAGTCTGGATCGAACCCGGGTCTCTGGCGCTGCATTCGCTGTAAGGCAGCAACTCTACCGCTGTGCCACTGTGACCGTATATGGGGGTTGCTGGTCGGCACCGACTCGGTGGGCCGAAGGGCCTGTTTCTGTGTTGTATTTTCTAAACTAAACGCTACTCCCCAGTGTGAGAGGAGTGAGAGGAATCCCATTAAGATGTACCAAGTTCCTGTGTGGCTGGATATGCAAGGTGTATCCCATCCCTGGGCGGAGGCTAAAGTTTTGTTAATTACATTTTGAAAATGTAATTAACAACTAAAAGGTCACACAAAAAACAATTAATATATTTAATTAACAGTTTAATGTTCCACCAGTTTGAACTCAATTGATCATGTAGGCATGGTAAATAGCACAGGCATAGATAGGGAAGACAGTCAGATCGTTTTCCCAGGCAGAAATATCAAAGACTAGGGTGCATAACATTAAGGTGAGAGGGGAAAAGTTTCAAAGAGATGCACGGAATAAGGTTATTTTACAGTGTGGTGAGTGTCTGGGGTGGTGGCGGAGGCAGATAGTGGGGTTTAAGAGGCTTTTAGATCGGCATGTGGATATGGAGGGGAACACGGATCAAATGCAGGCAGAGGAGATTAGTTTAACTTGGCATGCTTAGCACGGGCATTGTGGGCCGAAGGGCCTGTCGCTGTGCTGTTCTAACCTGTATGTTCTCAATAGACAATAGGTGCAGGAGTAGGCTATTCGGCCCTGCGAGCCAGCACCGCCATTCACTGTGATCGTGGCTAATCATCCACAATCAGTACAACATTGACAATTTCTTGGAACTTGCCTATTTCTCTCAGAGACGTCCCTGTCTGGCAATGAATGGAAAGACTGCGTCACCCCTGCCTGAGTGTCAATGAGCAGTTATCCCAGTGTGACTTCTGAGAAACTTCATTAGCAGGAATTCCAACATCAGATTCAAGGCTGAAATCCGACATGGCATGTTGGCACAGCGCCAGAGGCCAGGGTTCGATCCTTACTGCAGGTGTTGTTTGTACATCCTCCCCGTGACCTGCGTGGGTTTTCTCCGGGTGCTCTGGTGTCCTTCCACACTCCAAAGACATGCAGGTTTGTAGGTTAATTGTCGTAGCTAAAATTGTAACTTGTCCCTAGTGTGTAGGATAGTGCTAGTGTATGGGGTGATCGCTGGTTGGCATGGACAGTGGGATGAAGGGCCTGTGTCCACACTGGATCTCTAATGTCTAAAGATCACAGATCAAGAGCTGCTCACCGGCTCTCAGTGACAATCGAGCCTGTCCCACTTGGCCATCATTTGCGCCTCATTTACGCGTCATATGTAGAATAGGTCGACGCGTCGTTCCGCGTGACGTCGCGCGCAAATCAATACAATACAATACAATTTTATTTGTCATTTGAACCTCATTGAGGTTCAAATGAAATGTTGTTTCTGCAGTCATACACACAAGAAAAAGACCCAAGACACAACACAAATCACGCGTCATCATGCCGTCTGGGACGCCAGTGTGCGACGCCAATGCGTCAGCGTGCATACGCGATACGTCACGCAAGTGGCGCGCAAGGATTTAGTGCAGCACGAAATCCAGGAGCGCCGCGCGATACCGCACGCAACTCCACGCAACTCCACACTCCTCCACGCCTCTCCATGTGCCTGTCCCGCGCTACCCGTGCGTCACAACCCGACCACATTTTTGGAGGTGGCGTAAATGGCGTGCAAATGACGGCCAAGTGGGAGAGGCCCTCAAGAGCTGCTCACCGGCTCTCAGTGACAATCGAGGCTGTGAAGGGCCTGTCCCACTTGGCCGTCATTTGCGCCTCATTCACGCGTCATATGTAAAATAGGTTGACGCGTCGTTACGCATGAAGTCACGTGCAAATAATGCGTCATCATGCCGTCTGGTGCACGTGACGTCATTAGAATACCTTGTGGCACGCGGCGACGCATGGTTACTCACGATGGCTTAACCATGCGTCACCACACGATACACGTGAGACTTGTACATATCCACGTGTGCCAGTGTGCGACGCCAATGCGTCAGCGTGCATACGCGATACGTCACGCAGGTGGCGCGCAAGGATTTAGTGCAGCACGAAATCCTGGAGCGCCGCGCGATACCGCAAGCAACTCCACACTCCTCCACGCCTCTCCATGCGCCCGTCCCGCGCTACCCGTGCGTCACAACCCGACCACATTTTTGGAGGTGGCGTAAATGCCGTGCAAATGACGGCCAAGTGGGAGAGGCCCGTTAGTCTTTCTCCGAGCAAAGTAACACAAAGTGCTGGAGGAACTCGATGGGTCAGGCAGCATCTGTGGAGGGAATGGACAGACGAATCGCTATCTGTTCATCTGTCCATCCCCTCCCCAGTTGCTGCCTGACCAGTTAAGTTCCTCCAGCACTTTGTTCTTTCACTTGGGATTCCAACATCTGCAGTTCCTTGTGTCTCCCAACAAAGGAAGCTGTGTTGCAGGGCTGCTGATGGTTCTGTCCTAACACTTAGAATGGAGACTACAGTGGAAGGTTGCTGGGTGAATTCTCACAGCATGGGTTATTCACTAAACTTCCTCCTAATAAACAGTGCCATCCTGCTGAGTTTCACTGTATCACTTCCCCACAGCCAACAATCGATCATTGTGGGCTCCACTTTCCCTTGTTCGTCGTTGCTGGATTTGATTTGTCCTTTTGCATCCCTTTGTTCTTTGTACCTTTTCGTATCTCTCCTTTCCCTCTGCCCTGACTCTCAGTCTGAAGCAGGGTCTCAACCTGAGAAGTCACCCCGTTCCTTCCATCCAGAGATGCTGCCTGTCCCGCAGAGTTACTCCAGCATTTTATGTCTAATTTCCGTGTAAACCAGCATCTGCAATTCCTTCCTGCAAACCTGACATTTATTAGGTCATGTGGAATAGGAGTAGAATTAGGCCATTCGGCCCATCAAGTCTACTCTGCCATTCAATCATGGTTGATCTATCTCTCCATCCTAACCCCATTCTCCTGCCTTCTCCCCATAACTCTGACACTTGTACTAATCAAGAAATATGAAGAAATCGATATATAGTATAGCATGACCTTTTTCCAAAGTTGAAGAAATGACTTTTGAAATCTGCTGGAACGGAATCATATTCTTGCCTGGATCAGCAGTGGTAGAATTGTTTCCTTAAAAATATGAGTAGTCCTGCACTTTATATGCATGTAAAAATGGCAACTGACCAAAAATATCATGTCCTGTTTCGCATCTACATGAATTTCCACCCAACTTGCCCTTGCTAATCAGGATGCCCCCATCTACACTAGTCCCATCTGCCTGGGTTCGGCCCATATCCTTCTAAACCTTTTCTATTTGTGTACCTGTCCAATTTTTGTTCTTGAATTTCCTGTTCCAACTCATGGGAAAGTTACTTTGAAGTAACCCGATTGTTACCCGACAAACTACAGCAGATAAATGACCAAGTACAAAAAAAAAGACACAAGATGCTCGAGTAACTCAGCGGGTCAGGCAACGTCTCTGGAGAAGATGGTTTAGATTTGTTTATTAATGTCACAGTGAAAATCTGTTTAGTTGCATGCTAACTAGTCAGCAGGAGACTATACATAACTACAATCAAGCCGCCCATGTTGTACAAGATACAGGATAAAAGGAATAACGGTTAATGCAAGATAAGGATCAAGATAAAGTCCAATTAAATATACCCAGGGTACAAAGTGGCAGCATGGCGGTGCAGCAGTACAGTTGCTGCCTTTGTTACACTAGTACTATCCTACACACTAGGGATCATTTACAGTCTCGACCTGAGATGTCGCCCATCCCTTCTCTCCAGAGATGCTGCATGACCCGCTGAGTTAAAGCCCCTGTCCCACAAAGCGAGTTTACCCAAGAGCTCTCCCGAGTTTACAAAAAAATCAAACTCGTGGAACTTCATCACAAGTATTTTTTTTACTCTTGGACATTTTTCACACTGTTGAAAAAACGTCACGAGTTACCGCATTTCCCGAGTACCTGCCGTTAGCGTTACGAGCCGCTACGAGACATCCACGAGGTCCGACGTACCCGCTACGTACATTCTACGTACTTACCATGAGTTTGATTTTTTTTAAGAGCTGTTGGGTGAACTCGCATCGTGGGACAGGGGCTTTACTCCAGAATTTTGTGTCTATCTCCCATGCAGTTCCTTCCTACACAAGCTTACAAACCAGTTGGTATTGCCTGAACCAGAACCTTCAGTTTTACTTTCCACAGCTCTGTATTTTCAGACTGCAAGGGTAATATTTACACAGTTTCTCCTCAACCATGGGTTGCAATTTCTTAGAATTTTGATAATATTATTAGGTGTTTATTTTAATCAGGGAATGGGATCTTGATTTGTACATCAGCGAGGGCCTCTCTGTAAAGTACCGAGTAAGTGATGACATTTATTTGTGCATCAGGATAATGTTTAACAAACTTGTTAACTGTAAACCTAATTATGCGATGGCTTTAGCATTGCGATCCCAAGTCATTGTAGATGGTGCAGCTTTTCAGTCTATGCTCACTTACACAAACACAGGTCAACCAAGAGATTACATCCTCATAACTGTCTAAGTCTGTGTTATGTACATGTATATTGAAGAATGTAGTTTCATAGAGTGTGGAAACAGGCCCTTCGGCCCAATTTGCCAACACCGGCCAAAATATCCCAGCTACACTAGTCCCACCTGCTTGTGTTTGGTCCATATCCCTCCAAACCTGTCCTATCCATGTACCTGTCTAACTGTTTCTTAAATGTTGGGATAGTCCCAGCCTCAACCTCCTCTGGCATCTTGTTCCGTACACCCACCACCCTTTGTATGAATAAGTTATCCCTCAGATTCCTCTTAGATCTTTTCCCCTTCACCTTAAACCCATGCCCTCTGGTCCTCGATTCACCAACTCTGGGCAAGAGGCGCTGTGCGTCTACCCGATCTATTCCTCTCATGATTTTATACACGATTGGGGTACATCAACAGATCACATCTCTATCTTCAATCTAAACCTCTGGAGAGGGAAACTGAGTTGATCGTTCAGATTGATGACCTACCATCAGAGCTAGGAAAAGTTGGAAAACAAGCATACTAAAGTTAAACACAAAGTGCCTGAAGGACTCGGCAGGTCAGGCAGCATCTGTGGAGGGAACGGACAGGCGACGTTTCAGGTCGGGACCCAAAACATCGCCTATACATTCCTTCCACAGATGCTGCCTGACCCACGAGTTCCTCCAGCACTTTTGTGTTTTCAGCATCTGCAGTTCCGTGGAGTATGTCTCCAAGCATACGGGTTGCTGGGATGGATGTGGTGGAGAGAACAAAAGAGCAAGCCCATAAATGAATGGAAATCTAAGCCTGAGGAACAGCAGGTCATATTGCCAGTCTGTTTTTCTCTCTCCTCCAATGCTGCTTGCTGCCCAACTTGCTGAGTATTTCTAGTACAGGTGGTCCTATGTATTACGGGGTTGGGGGGGAGTAGGAGAACTTTGTTTAGTTTCACGATACAGCGCGAAAACAGGCCCTTCGGCCCATCAAGTTCACACCGACCAGCGATCCCCGCACACTAACAGTATCCTACACACACACGAGGGACAATTTACAATGATACCAAGCCAATTAGCCTACAAACCTGTACCACTGTGGTGTGTGGGAGGAAACCAGAGCACCCGGAGAAAACCCACACAGGTCACGGGGAGAACGTACAAACTCCGTACAGACAGCACCCGTAGTCAGGATCGAACCCGGGTGCCTGGCGCTGTAAGGCAGCAACTCTACCGCTGCACCACCGTGCTGCCCGGCTGTGGGGTCATTGAATTGGCAAGACATGAGGAGCACAGGTCCACCACAGCAGAATAACCCAGGTGATCTACATAATGCCCACTGTTCCAGTTCTGTCCAGGAGGGAAATGGATGGAATGTGGTTAAGGACTGTGAACTTGGGTAGCCACAGTCCAACAGGAACTGTGTTGGTTTCTCTAACGTGGAGGAGACCACAATGCAAAGAAAGAATGCAGACTGGAAGAAGTGTAAGTGGATCGCTGCTTCACCCAGCAAGATTATCTGAGTTAAGGGCCTGTCCCACTGTACAAGCTAATTCAAGAGTTCTCCTGAGTTTCCCCTGATTCGAACTCGGAGAATTACGGGAATAGCCGCTCGTAGGTACTTGGGGCTCTCGTGGACATTTTTCAACATGTTGAAAAATCTTCGCAAGTCTTCACGAGCTTACCGTGTTTCCCGTGTATCTGCCGTTAGCGTTACGAGCCGCTAAGAGACGTCCCCAAGCTCCGACGTACTCGCTACATATATTCTACGTGCTTCCACGAGTTTGATTTTTTTTTTAAACTCGGGAGAGCTCTTGAATTGCCCTTTGAATAGGCCCTTTAGTGTTTCTTGGTATGGGTGGCACACTAGAGTTGCTGCCTCACAGTGCCAGACACCCGGCACAGAGATCCTGCAGTCTGTATGTTGTACGTTCTCCCTGTAACCGTATGGATTTGCTCCGGGTGCTCCGGTTTCCTCCCACACTCCAAAGACACACAGGTTTGTAGTTTGATTGGCTTTGGGGGGGGAAAAAATTGTCCCTTATGTGTAGAATAGTGTTAGTGATCAAGGTGATCGCTGGTCGGCTCAGTCTCGATGGGCCGAAGGAGCTGTTTCTGCACTGTATCTCTAACAAAAAATATCGCCTATAGGTTACGTGTTTCATCTCCTGCAGTTGGAAAAGGAGACTGCAGTGAGGAGTGATGGACAGGACAATAAAAGCAGACCAGGGATAAAGTCATAAAGGGAATTGGCCCTTGCAATATGGTGAGGGGGGGAGGATGGGAAAAGTGTGTCCAGATGTGGAGTTTCATTGACGTTGGTGGAAATTACAATGGATGATCCATTGAATGCAGAGGCTGGTGGGATGGAAGGTAATGACATGAGGACTTCATCTGTAGCAGGATCCAGAGAGACCCAAAAATGTCAGCTGTCCACGTTCTTCAGGGACGCTGCCCTGACCCGCTGAGTTACTTTGTGTCTGAAGAAGGGTATCGGCCCGAAACGTTGCCCATTTCCTTCGCTCCATAGATGCTGCTGCACCCGCTGAGTTTCTCCAGCATTTTTGTCTACCTTTGTGTCTCCTTTGTTAACCAGCATATGCTGCTCCTTGTCTCTAACCTTTCCTTGCCAAGGTAGAGAAAGAGTGAGTGTGGAGGCCAATTAACCTACAAACCTGTACATCTTTGGAGTGTGGGAGGAAACCGAAGATCTCGGAGAAAACCCATGCAGGTCACGGGGAGAAAGTGCAAACTTTCTCGGGATGGAACTCGGGTCCGGCGCTGCGTTCGCTGTAAGGCAGCAACTCTGCCGCTGCGCCACCGTGACTGCCCTGTTCTTGCTGCCCGACCCTCTTGAGTTTTTGTGTCCATCTTCGTAAACCAGGAGGCGCTCTCCACATTCCTCGTACCCTGGCCAGACATTTGGCAAGATCAAAAAGCCACAGTTACTCATCATTGAGCTGCCACAGGAGTGCGCAGGTACTTTCCCAAGGAGAGTGACAACAGGATCGGAAACTCATCCCTTGCCGACTTGGTAAAGAGGAAGCACGAACCAGGGCAGCAAGTGGTCAGGGCATGGAAACCAAAGATCTTATAGAAGATCTTTGATGGAAACTGCCTGTGGTTAATGAGTGAGTCACAGTGGAATTTCCCTTCACTGACAGTGTCGTGATCCCCTCAGGCTACATGTCCCCTCTGGTCCTGGTGAGTCACAGCTGTCAGGCTCCAGGTGAGGCACCGAGCAAATCTTATTGACAATGATCTCAGTAGCTCCCTTTCACCCCAATAACCAGCAAGGTGGCACAGAATCACTGCATTACAGCGCTACAGACTGGGGTTCGATACCGACCACGGGTGCTGTCTGTGTGGAGTTTGTTTGTCCTCACTTTTTCCTTGTGTAGCTTTTCTCTGAGATCTTCCTCCCACACTCCAAAGATGTACAGGATTGTAGGTTAATTGGCTTGGTGAAAAATGTAAATTGTCCCTACAATGTGCGGGGATCGCTGGTCGGCGCGGGCACGAAGGGCCTGTTTCCGCGGCTCGGTCTCTGAATTAAACTAAAACCCTGAATGAAAGTGTTACATTCACGTTTAAGAAGGAACTGCAGATGCTGGAAAATCGAAGGTAGACAAAAGTGCTGGAGAAACTCAGCGGGTGCGGCAGCATCTATGGAGCGAAGGAAATAGGCAACGTTTCGGGCCAAAACCCTTCTTCAGACGCTGTTCACTGTTGATTAACTGTGACACTTCAAACACTTTAACTATGACACATTGAACAAGGCATTCAGGTTAATTTTGGATGGTGCCCCTCTAATTGCCATATACAAAGCAAGATACTACAAGAAGGTAGATGGATTATCACTTGCACCAGGACCTTTTATTACTGGGCTGGAATATGCAACAGATGCCAAGGCCACAATAGTAGGAAAACCAGAGAAACCATTCTTTCTTGAAGCTCTTCGAAGTATTGGATGTCAACCAGAAGAGGCAGTTATGATTGGTGATGATGTGAGGGATGATGTCGGTGGAGCGCAAAGTGCTGGAATATTGGGCATTTTGGTCGAAACGGGCAAATATCGGCTTGGAGACGAAGGCAAAACAAACCCTGCTCCGTACCTGACGTGTGATACTTTCCCACAAGCTGTTGACCACATACTATACAATATGCTGTAATAGAAACACTCAGTGTAATACAGCGGAGTACTTCAGTGCATTTCCTATTGCTGAAGCAACAATGCTGTTTTTATGTTGATAACGTTGGATTGTCACAGCACCAGAGACCTGGGTTCGATCCTGACTTCGGGCGCTGTCTGTATAGAGTTTGCACGTTCTCCCTATGACAGTGTGGGTTTTCACCAGGTGCTCCGGTTTCCTCCCACATTTCAAAGACGTACAGGTTTGCAGGCTAATTATTTAGTTTAACCACAGGCAGTTTCCATGCCCTGGCCACTTGCTGCCTGGTTCGTGCTTCCTCTTTACCAAGTTGGCAAGGGATCAGTTTCTAATCCTCTTGTCACTCTCCTTGGGGAAAGTACCTGCGCACTCCTGTGGCAGCTCAATGATGAGTAACTGTGGCTTGTTGGTCTTGCCAAATGACTGGCCAAGGTACCAGAGGAATGTGGAGACCGCCTGCTGGTGTACGGAGATAGACACAAAAACTCAGAGGGTCGGGCAGCAAGAACAGGGATTGGTGATGTTTCGGGTTGAGGCCCTTCTTCAGACCGAGAATTGGGGAAAGGGAAACGAGAGATACCTGTATAGAAGATACATCGAACGAATAAATGCAAAAAGCAACGGTACTAAAAGGAAAAGTGGAGCCCACAATGGTCCATTGTTGGCCATGGGCTAGGTGATAATGAGTTGTACAGCAGTGACTCAGCAGGACGACAGTGAAACTAGTACGATGACTAGGGTGGGGGGGAGACAGAGAGAGAGGGGTTGCAGGGGTCACTTGAAGTGAGAAGTCAATGTTCATACCGCTGGGTTGTAAGCTGCCCAAGCAAAATATGATGTGATTTTGTTCCTCCAATTTGCTAGATATAGCACGGAAACAGGCCCTTCAGCCCACCGAGTCCCCGCCAACCCGTGCTCCCTACACACTTACACTATATCCTACACACACTAGGGAATATTTACAATTTAACCCACAAACCTGTAAGTCTTTAGAATATTGATGTTGGCTTCGGTAAAATTGTAAATTGGCCCTAGTATGGAGGATTGGGTTAGTAGGCGGGGATCGCTGGTCAGCCCGGACTCGGTGGGCCGAAGGGCCTGTTCCCATTTTGTATCTCTAAAGTACTGAAGTCTTTTTTTGGTATTTGCTACACCCAAGGAACTGCAGATGTTGATTTACAAAAGAAATGACACAAAGTGCTGGAGTAACTCAATGGGACAGGCAGCATCTCTGGAGAGAAGGAATGGGTGACGTTTCAGGTCAAGACCCTTCTTCAGGCTGATGTCAGGGGAGAGGGTCGTACATAGATAAGGAAGTGTATAGATAAGGAACTGTAAGGTGTGAAAACAGGACAAGGGGGATGAGACAAAGAAAAATGTAGATTAGATCATTGGCAGTTGGGAGAAGGTAACACCAAAGCAGAGATAAAATGTAGTCAGAGATAAAATGTAGTCTGACTTTTGTTAATCAGACTTTACTGGACTTTATCTTGCACTAAACATTATTCATTTTATCCAATATTAGATTAGATTAGATTATTTAATGACCACACAGTCAAGCTGATGGAATTCAGGTTCAGTACAGGATGTTACAAGGTAGGCCGATTCCCGTCAAACATAACATAAAACACAACATCATACAATATACAGTACATGCATGGGGAGGATATGTGCTGTTGTCATAGTGTGTTCAGAATTCGGATTGCGTGTGGGTAAGAACTGTTTTTAAATCGAGATGTCTTGGCGGGCAGTGAGCTGTAGCGCCTTCCTGATGGCAGCAGGTGGAAGATGTGGTGAGCTGGGTGGGAGGGATCAGAGATGATTTTCTTCACCCTTGACACGGACCGCTTGTGATGGAGTGATTCTATTGATGGAAGGGGAGTGCTGATGATTTTGGATGCTTTGTTAACTATGCGCTGTAATTTATTACGGGAGTGAGTGTCTAAACTGCTGAACCAGACTGTAATTGATGAAGTGAGCATGCTTTGGATGATGGCTGTGTAGAATCGGATTAGGGGGTGTTTCCTTACTCTAAACTTTTTGAGCTGGCGGAGGAAGAAGAGTCTTTGGTTGGCTTTTTTGTAGATGTGATTTGAATTGATTTTCCATTTGAGGTTATTGCTTTGTGAGTGCCAAGAGATTTGAATGAGTCAGTGGTGGATATGGGTTCGCCTGAGATGAGTAGGGGGGTCTTGGGTTGTGCCTTACGTCTGAGATCAATGATGAGTTCGTGTGTTTTTGATGTGTTGAGTAAGAGGTTATTATCTGTGCACCAAGTGACTGCTCTGTGTGTTTGAGTGCGGTATTCTGTTTCATTATTGTTCGAGATGAGACCTATGATGGTTGTGTCATCTGCGTATTTATATATTTTAACTGAACTATATCTGTACACTATGGATGCCTTGCTTCTGCTGACTGGACAGCACGCAACAAAATGGCTTTTTAACTCCATCCTCAGTACACATGACAATAATAAACAAAATAAAACAATGTTCTCCAGAGATGCTGTCCGACTTGCTAAATTACTTGTGCACTTTGTGCCTGGCTGTGTTTGGTATTTCATCATTTATCTGCTGTAGTTTGTTGGGTAACAATCGGGTTACTTCAAAGTTGTACACGAGTTGGAACAGGAAATTCGAGAACAGGAACAGTTGTCATGAACGTATGAAAAATGTTAGGGATAATTGACAATATTGCAACATTTTGTACTGTAGTTTATTTATAAAGCAGGAAAGAGGCCAAATATATTCTGAAGCAATGAAATAAATGAAATCTGAATGTAAGAATTTCTAATTGAATCCCGTTCCTTCTGCATCTCTTCTCATTACTTTGAATATAATTTCTTGCATTCAATGTTATAGTAGAGATTGCTATGTAAACTGTCACACTGTAATGGCGACCTCCCACCAGTAGTAATGCTCTATTTCCTCAACTGATGGAAACCGTCTGAGCGAGCTTGTCAAATTGGTTCTATTATCAGTATAGACACGTCAAACTTTAGCCCAGCAATTTGTGTAGAGAAAACATGCAGACCATAGCCCCCTTTACCTTAAAGTCATGCCCTCTAGTCTTTGACATTTTCAACCTGGGAAAACTTTTCTGAATGCCGACCCTATCTCTACCTTTCATCATTTTATATACCTTTTCCAGATCTCCCCTCATCCTCTGATGCTCCAGAGAAAACAATTCACTGTCTCCCATGGCTTTTACATGGCTTTAGGGCAGCACGGTGGCGCAGCGGTAGAGCAGCTGCCGCACAGCGCTCGCACCCAGTTCCATCCTGGCTACAGGTGCTTGTCTGGACGGAATTTGTCTGTGCGTTCTCCCCGTGACCTGCGTGAGGTTTCTCCAGGATCTGTTTTCTCCCACACTCCAAAAACGTACAGCTTGGTAGGTTAATCATCCCCAGTGTCGGATGGTGCTAGTGTGCGGGAATCGTCAGTCGGTGTGGACTCGGTGTGGCTGAAGGGCCTGCTTCCGCGCTGTCTCTCCAAACCAAACTTTCCTTCCTGTAATGGGGAAACCAGAACTACACACAATACCCCAAATGTGGCCTAACCAAAGTCCCATAAAGCTACATCTTGACTTTGTGACTCTTGTACTGGATGCCCCGACATCCACCTTCTTCACCACTCTATCTACTTGTGTGGCTTCTATCCACTTCACCACTTCAGCTACCTGTGTTGGGCGTGGAGCCCAAGTTGAAATGCAGCCTACGATATCATCAACATGCAAGAAAAACATTAAACCTGCTCTGAGATTTTGGGAAGCAGCCAAAAACCAGAAAGTATTTTGTGAAAGTTTTCAAATTTCACACTGCCAGTGAGGAGGTGGCATTAATGTTTCCAATCAAGATGTGTACAATGCAATTCATAAAGTCTGGCAAACAATCGATGAATATGCCCCCCAAAAAAACCCTGCAGATGCTGGAAACCTGAAATAAAGTGCTGGAAACACTCAATAGGGCAGGCAGCATCTGCGGAATGAAAAAAAAAAGTTACTGTTGCCGGTCTGAAATGAGAAGGAAATGAGTCATCTCACAGAGCTGATAAAGTGGAGGAGGGTAATGGGTGGAACTAAGTTTCGTCTGATTTTAGCAGCCACCCTGCTAGACACAATCTCTTTGTTCCACCCACTGTCCTCCCTCACGTTCTCTGCTACCTGGACTAACTTGTTTATCTTGTGTACAGTTCCTCGTTCCACATATCTTGCTGTTTGGCCCAATGCACGGGTCCAGCATTTTCTGTTGTTTGAAACGTGTGAAGCTTTTTGAGGCCGATCTATATATCCCACTGTATATAGACACAAAATGTTGGCGTAACTCAACGGGACAGGCGGCGTCTCTGGAGAGAAGGAATGGGTGATGTTTCGGGTCGAGGAAGAAGTGTCTCGACCCGAAACGTCACCCAATCCTTCTCTCCAGAGATGCTGCCCGTCCCACGCCAGCATTTTGTGTTTAAAACTCACTTAGACAGGTGGATGGATGGGTAAGGCTTCATAGAGTGATACAGCGTGGAAACAGGTCATTCGGCCCAACTTACCCACCTGGACTAGTACCACCTGTCTGCATTGGCCCATATCCCTCAAAACCTATCCTATCCATGTACCAATCCAAATGTTTCCTAAACGAGTACCTGCCTCAACTATCTCCTTTGTCAGTTCGTTCCATACACCTACCACCATTCTGTAAAAATGCTTCCTATAAAATCATTCTCCCCCGAACAGAGTCCTCTGGTTCTCGATTTCCCTACTCTGGGTAAAAGAGTATGTATCCAATCTATTCCCCTCATGATCTTGTACACCTCTATAAGAGGACCTCATCCTCCTGCGCTACAGAGAATAGAGTCCGAGCCTGCTCAACCTCACCCTATAGTTCAGGCCCTCGAGTCCTGGCAACCTCCTTTCTGCACCCTTAACAGCTGAAGTGGTGGGAGATTGCAACCTTCACGTGGTCTGACGAATGCAATCAACCCGGCGTGCACAGTCAAAGTGTGGCCTCACCAATGTCTTGTACAAGTGTAACATGACCACCATGTTTAAAGGATACGGACCAAATGCAGGCAAATGAGACGAGCATAGATGGGGGTCTCTTGGTCAGCAAGGATGAATTGGACTGAAGGCCCGGTTCCATGCCATGTGCGGACGGGACGTAGAAGGACGAGAAGCGGAAACGAAGAAGTGGAAGCCAAGATGCCGAACGGACACGAGGCAGAAAAGCCAATTAACCGACATGACGTCTCCGCCGACACGATTTGTCTGAGACCTTGTCAGCGATTGGTCCAGACCCCCCCGAGTCCACCGCAGCACTGGCCAGGGGAGACGAGCGTGGGGGGATTTTTAATTTTCCTTCGTCGCTTTTGGACTGTCGAAGATCATAGAGTGGATTATTTTTGTAAACGTTGATCTACCACGGTGCGTGAGGTTTAGAGGCTGCAATCTCTATCTCTCTCTCTCCCTCGCGTTCTTTCTCACTCTCTATCAATTTTTAATTTTCAATTTAAAAAACTTTATTGGCATGATAAAATACACCGTTATATTACCAAAGTATAAAACATAACATACATATTTAAAATGCATACATATAAATACAAGTATACAGTGCATGGATAGATATGTCCCTGTACATAAACTCGCAATAGACCTACCTGCAGGTTTGTAGGCTAATTGGTTTGATATAATTGTAAATTGTCCCTAGCGTGTAGGATAGTGGTAGGATCGCTGGTCGGCACGCACTCGTTGGGCCGAAGGGCCTCTCTCTGCGTTGGGCCGAAGGGCCTCTCTCTGCGTTGTATCTCTAAACTTAAACAAAACTAAACTGGATTTGAAGATGTAATTATTGATCATAGCTCGCTCAGTTTGCTCTTGTCTGTGAAAGATTGCATGGTTATAAAATCCTCTCAACTATTTGCTATATCTCACGATTCTTTTTCTGTTCTCTCCCCAGAATACCCAAGACTCAAAGCCTGAAAGGTAAGGCCCTCTAAAAGCAGCTGATCCAAGTCTGGTTTTGGGGAAAAAAAGAGGAGGAGCCAGAGGGCTGAGGGAGAGCTGAGAAAGGGAGGAGACAGTAAGGACTACCTGAAATTAGAGAAGTCAATGTTCATACCGCTGGGGTGTAAACTGCACAAGCGAAATATGAGATGCTGGTGGTCCTCACTCTGGCCATGGAGGAGGCCCAGGACAGAAAGGTCGGATTCGGAATGGGAGGGGGAGTTGAAGTGCTGAGCCACCGGGAGATCAGGTCGGTTATGGCGAACCCGCCCCCCTCCCCCCACCCTCACATTAGTCTGAAGAAGGGTCTCGACCCGAAACGTTGCCTATTTCCTTCGCTCCATAACCCTTGACACCTGTTCTAATCAAAAATTGGTCTATCTCTGTCTTAAAAATATCCACTGATATCCAATTGTAGTTGACGTTAGTGTTGTGAGGCCACCTTTGAAGAATATTGGACAATTTTGGACACCCGGCTATGGCAAAGAGACCATTAAACTGGGAAGAGTGCAGAACGATTTACAAGGATGTTACCAGGTCTCCAGGGACTAAGTTGTAGGGAGAGGGCTGGCAGTTTGCAACTTCATTTATGGAGTGTAGGAGATTGAGGAATGATCTTAGAGGTGTATAAAACCATGAGGGGCATAGATAGGGTGATTGCACACAGTCTTGTTCCTAGATTGGGGGATTCATGAACTAGAGGACATAGGTTTTAGGAGAGAGGGGGAAAGATTTCATAGGAACCTGAGGGGCAACATTTTTTCGCCCTTAGGATGGTGGATATAGGGAAGAAGCTTCCAGAGAAGTTGTTGAGGAGGTATAGTAACAGCATTTAGAAGACATGCAAGTTGGGGCATAGGTAGGAAAGCGTTGAAGCAAATGGGTCGGGTACTTTTCGGCGCTGCCGTTTCAGCACCTCCGTTTATAATATCTGTACTCATCAGAACCCGAACCCTAACCTCTGTAAATACCTCCAGATAAATAAAAGTGTTCCATGCTTCACAATACTCCGGGATAGTGAATTCCAGAGATTCATCACCCGCTGCAAGAAGTTTTTATGCCAAGGATATTGCAAGTGAGATCAGCTTTATGTTAACAAGTTTGGAAATTGGTTTCCACTGGCCCACCGCTGTGGCACCCTAACCCTAACCCTAACCCTAACTCTAACACCCCGAAACGGAGGCCCCGAAACGGCGGCGCCGAAACGACAGTGCCGAAACAGCGGCGCCAAATGGTACCATTCCGGAAGCAATACGGGTCAAAAGCAGGCATTTGGGACTTGCTTGGAAGGGCATCTTGGCCGGCGTGATGCGTTGGACCGTAGGGCCTGTTACTGTGCTGTATGACTCTACAAGTCGCCAGCACGGAGACACAGCGCCAGAGCTGCTGCCTTACAGCGCCAGAGACTCGTGTTCGATCTTGATTACGGGTACCGTCTGGAGTTGGTACGTTCTCCACGTGACCCGTGTGGGTTTTCTCTGGGAGGTTTCCTCCCACACTCCCACATAAACTAAAACTAAACTAAATTCCAAAGATGTACAGGTTTGTAATTGGCTACGGTAAAACAATTGTGAATTGTCCCTAGTGTGTAGGATAGTGCTAGTGTACGGGGATCATTGGTCGGCGCGGACTCGGAGGGCCGAGGGTCCGTTTTCCACGCTGCATCTCTAAACGAAACTAAACTAAACCTCACTCTATCTATGACTCGAATAGGAGGTACATATAATTCCCACTGCCAGCAGGTTCTAGTTCAAATCACACACCACCGCAGTAGTTCAGAAGTAGATCCCCATTCTTTCATCTATATTGAGTCTAATTCCCAGAGCACACTCCCCAACAGTGCTCGGGTGACACCTATACCAAGTAGTTCAAGTCTGCTCACCATCCTCATATCAAAGGCAGTTAGGGATGGTCAATATATGATGGAAGTGCCAAAAACACACAGCCCAATCAATATACGAGTAACCGCTCAGAGCTTACTTCAAAAAACGGACAATTTATTGCACATCTTTTTTCTTGCTGTTATTGCGAGTGATGTGTCTTTAGAAATACAACGTGGAACCAAGCCCTTCGACCCAACAAGTCTGCGTGGACCAGCAATTACCCCGCACACTAACACTTTCCTACACACACTAGGGACAATTTATAAATGTTACCAAAACCAATTAACCTACAAACCTGTACGCCTTTGGAGTGTGGGAGGAAACCAGAGCACCCGGGGAAAACCCACGCAGGTCACGGGGAGAACGTAGAAACTTGATACAGACAGCACCTGTAGTCAGGATCGAACCTGGGTCTCTGGCATTGTAAAGGGCCTCTCCCACTGTACGAGGTAATTCAAGAGCTCTCCCGAGTTTAAAAAAAAAATCAAACTCGTGGTAAGCACGTAGAATGTATGTAGCGGGTAGGTCGGAGCTCGGGACTCTTAGCGGCTCGTAACGCTAAGGGCAGGTACTCGGGGAAACGCGGTAAGCGCGTGAAGACTCGTGAAGATTTTTCAACATGTTGAAAAATGTCCACGAGAGCCCCGAGTCCCTACGGCCATTACCGTAATTCTCCGAGTTCGAATCAGGGCAAACTCGGGAGAACTCTTGAATTACCTCGTACAGTGGGACAGCCCCTTAAGGCAGTAAACTCTACCGCTGTGCCAACGTGCCGCCACCGTCTGTAACGCAGGAACGTCATTGTTCCAGTACATATCTGGTGCATGTGAGAAATAATCTCTCTTCACACACGAGAGGTAATGTGATCATTGTGCCTGAAAGGACGGGGTTTTGCTCTGTTTAGTCAACGGAGTAAATATCCAATTAATCTCTTGCGCAGCTTACAATTTCAAAAGCAAGGTACACTGAAGCAGCAATCCCAAACAAGTGGACGCATTCCACACATTTAATATAAGCTGACAGTCTGTAAGAGGCGGTGGACAAAATTGCTGGAGAAACTCAGCGGGTGAGGCAGCGTCTATG